>NC_060270.1:571318-585423 GCF_021613505.1 Equus quagga | reverse complement strand
GTCCCCATGGTGCATCCTCTCAAGGTGAGCCCTCCATGGTGCATCCTGTCAAGGTGAGTCCCCATGGGCCTCCTTGCTCATTTTACATGGAGCCCGCAGGCAGGGAAGTTCTTCCCAGGGGAGGTGCACTTAGATTCTTCTCTACGTTGATTTTGTCTTACAAAATACACCTGTTCCAGACACTTATTTTGGAAGAGATTCAGGAGCTTACTCAACAGGAAAAAGTCAATCCCTGATCTCGCTCACATATCTGTCGTGAGGTAAAACTGTGGAGAAAGGAGCACAGGGAAATAGCTGTATTCACATAATAAGAATATATGATATCATGATATTCACGTAATAATAAAAAGTGAAAAATTCTGTCCGCTACATAGAATATTGGTCCACAAAACCCCAAGCAGCAGGACATAAAACTGTACATAATAACATGAATTGTTCCTTAATCTACTTATCTGTGGTCTCAAGAAAAAGATATAATGAAACCTCCAAAAGAGAGTAACAAAAATGTCAAGACATCTAGAAACAACATATTCACTCATTCAATATAATATTAAGAAGAGGTGGAGAACTCAAGACCTTAATTTGGGAAAGAGGTTACTTATTAGAATATAGCAGCAATCTCCAAACATCTGAAACAGTATCATGTGACAGAAGGAAGAAGAGAACTAATACCTGGAAATTATAGAAAGACAGATTTCTACCCAGTTAAGAAGAAAATCAAACCTTGAAATGTTCCGAAACGGAAGAGGCTGCCTGGCAAGTGACAGTTCACTACAACTTTCGCAACACAGAGACTCGATTCACAGAAGGGACCAAGTAGCAGACCGGTCACCAGGAATCTGTGATGTGTGAGATCTCTTCCAGTCTCATAATTCTATGGTTTTACTGATGCGAAACTATCAGAAATAAGCTAGGAACTCCCAAGTTCATATATCAACGTGACCTGAGAAGGTGTACATCACTCTTTTGATTGCTAAAGGTTATTATACAAACACTGCTATTTTTTTCCCAAAAATCATCTCTCTCGCAAAGAGAAGCAGTGGCCAAACTTCATAAACCCCCTGAAATAGGTCAGTAAATGAGAAACTCAATAGACACTGTATACTGGAGGGCAGACATTGATTGAAAGGAAATACATTGGCCTTTGATATACCGTGTTCAGTTGTGGCTCCACCGCTGAGGAATAGAGACTGTCCTGCACGTAGCCAGGTCTGCATTGCAGCAACATGGGCACAAGCCATTCTTTCAATACCTTTTTATTGTAGAAGTGTGTGCTTGTGTCCTCAATCATCATTTAGAAAGTGACTTTCAACTACAGGCATGTTGGGAAATCAGAGCATGACAAATTCATTACATCTTCAGATCACGCTGTGGAGTTAAAAGAACAGGTAAGCAGGTGTCTTTACGCGACTTGAATTTAAGAACTAATTTCTTCCGAGGAAGTATTATTTAGAATGTGTATAATTTATCATTAGTACACCAAATACTGCCCAAATTGTGTTAAGATAAAAGTCTGTGTACCTATGACAACAAATATACCATCAAAAATCAAATTGTTCCATTCTTTTAACATTTTACTAACAAAACACTTGAATCTGGGTATATGGAAACATATGAATGGCTAGATGAATTTCTCTTTTCATCAATTATCTACATAATGGGCTTAACATTTCTTCAGACAGAATTGAAACATTGTTATCTGTCTAAAATTCTGCCATAAATAAGAAAAGTGCCTTAATAAGAATGTGTGGTTTGGCTGAAAATACAGTTTATGAATTTAAGAATTTGCAATGTATACATATACATGTGGTCAAAATTGAAGACTGGTAAGTCCAGAGATGGTGAAGTTGGAAGAAAAACGACAAGGAGGTAAATCCACCCAAAATCCAGAACAATCATTTGTGACGATGAAGGTGTCACGAGAGAAGTTATGCACCTGATGGAATTGCCGACAGGAAGCTCACTGGTCTCCACCACCTCTGAGCATATCAGGAACTCTGAGCTTGTGGAAAATTGGGCTCTCGGCGCTGGTGGTAGCCAAGTTGGAAGTGCAGCTTTTTAATACGGCATAACTTCAAGGCATCTCTGCTCATTAGACCACTGAGCAAGCACCAGGCTTACAGAAGAAAGAGGACGCACGATCTCTGCAGAATAGACCATCCTGTCCACTTGATTTAAAACTCTTACACAGGTGATTTTTTTTTTTGGTAAATATCCACATGGGATATGAAAATTTTTCAATTCTGGAAAATTTTCAATTTCAATTCCAAAGTGCCCATCCCCATAACTCTTCCCAAAATTTCTGCCCAAAATTATTAGCTCCAAGCCCTCTGTAATCTGGCAAAAGAGTTTGCATTCTGTCGATAAGAAGTGGTATAAGCCCTGACATCTGTCTGCTTCAGAGTCTGTAAAGTCCTGGTCCCATATATACCACTTACTGCCGAAATGCTGAAAGGAACACTTAAATTTTCCACTGCGTGGATACAATAACAGATAGCTCATGAGGGACATTGCCATCCTTGACACCTTGGCGTGTTTGATCACTTGTTGACTTGTGGTCAGGCACCAGAGTCCAGCAGAAGACGGGGAGTTTTCTCAAAATTAATCTATTGAATAGGGTACAGCCTTTCCCAAATTTGCAGAGGACTCCTCAGTAAATCTCTTGTTCCCCATGGGTTCCAAGCAGCTTGTGAGTCTGCCGAGACCTCTAGCATCCAGCTAGTCATATGGTTCAAGTGAACAACAGCAGTGTAACATCCTAAACCACAGGAGGGACTCACTTCGCTCTAGGACCAAATACAGCCTTCAAGCTTTGCTGATTAAGTTAATCAGAGGAAGACATCCAAACTGGGTCCACACTGACTCCAGCACCTGTCTCCTTAGTGATATGGAAGCAAAAGGTCCTTCCTTTTGAAGAGGTTAACAAGAATGTCCTAGAATACCGAAAGTTCACTTACTGCATAGCTGCCGTACTTGTCTTTCAACTCCTGCCACGCTTGTCTAAACAAGACATAACCATCAAAGCTGACGTTTATTTTCTCTTGCAACATGCAGTTACTCTTCTAAAGGTCCACCGCTTTACATGCGTTAACTCATTGGATCTCCAAACAGCCCCATGTGACAGCCAGTGTTACTGGCCACGCACTGCGGGTTAGGGAGATCAGATACAAGGACGTGTCCAGTCACACAACTGAGAAGTGATGGAGCTCAGCGCAAGCCCATGTATTTTCCGCCAAGTTCACATTCATTCTTTTCTCTTTAGAACTTTCTTTCCCTTTATTTCCCTTTGCTTTTCTCACCTCCACTCAGTCCACTACGTGGGACTCACAAACATGTTTCTTTGGAAACAGGATAGTTTAACTTCTGGCACGCACTTTGTGGCACCCGACCTCCATCCTCCTTTTCGTTACTCACAGAAGGCTGACGACTGTACGAGTGTGGTTGGTGGCCAGAGTTATTATCCTTTATTCTCTATGTGCTTCACTTTAGCTTAAATACATACATTCACTATGAAGAGTAAGCAAATTAACCCCAGGAGTACTGTCAATATAAGAAAAAAAGTCAATGAATTTTGCCCAGTAAAAAAATGATATATTTACTTTCTTATTGTATTGGGAAGAGTGTCATAGGTCACCAAATGTTGGAAGAAGAATGTCCCTGAAGGCTCCCAGAATTCAAGCTTAAGGCACAGCCCGGTGACAGAAGCTTGAACTTCTCTCGCTCTGGCTCCCACCATCGGGCATGCCCAGCTCTGTGTCCTGTGAGCATCACAAGATGCAAGAACCAGGTCATTCTTTTCAGTGAACAGCATGAACCACTCCCCATTCTTCACCTTTCTCTAAATTAAATTGTTGGCGTCCTGAACAGAAAGTGAGTTTTTTCCAGGTGGTTTTTCAGAAAAACTCCTGTGATGGATCAGGGATCAGTGCCATGACAAGCTGACGGTAACACAGTCCTTGTCCAGGAGTGTCATGTTTCGTGCCTGAGTCATAATAAATTGAAAATCTCCTTCTGTCCTCCCCCGTCATGTGCCAAATGCTCCTGTTGGCGTAATCACTCACTCACTCGTCGCTTAGGCAGTGACATAATTAAAGTGGCATCATACAAATAGGATGAGAAAGTGTGAATTCCCATCAGAGAATAACAACTTTAAAATATTGCAGAGCACAGCTCGTTTCGTTTGTTTTAAATTTTAATCAAACTTGATAAAGTAAATGTTTACAAAAGAGATAAGTAAGCATGTTAAAAGATGAATATCAACATATTTTTGTAAGTGAATATATATCCATTCAGCATTCAAACACAGAAAAGGTTTGTTGAGGATTTACTGAGCACTAAGCACCATTTATAGCACGGCCCCGAAGCAGGTCAATGATGATTATCTCCAGACGGTGAGCTTTCAGGTGGTTTTTAAATATATATTTCTTTCTTCTAAGTTTTGAGAATGATTGTTTTCACAATTATTGAAAATCACTAGTTTTTAAAACTACAAACTTTGAAATACATAAATACACAAGGAGACTTTCATTTCACATGGCTTATGCTCTGTGGAAGACACCAAAGGGAACAAAAATGAGTTAATGATTATTAGCTAGTGTATATTTTAATATCTACCAAAAAATAAGAACAACAATGTGCATGTCCCTAAATAATGAAGCTGCAGGAGTAGGTTGCAGACAGGACTAAAATTCTAGTCATGTAGATTAAATGGTACCCTGGGAAAACAACCCAAGTGTCATCTCTGATTGGGAACTCTGAGTATTTTATGCTCCCTGGAATTCCGGTCACATTTAATGGCGTGAGAATTGGCCGTTGGTTGGTGCATCTGCAGTAAACCCTCAGGAGTGTTGCACCGGTTGGGCAAGTAGGTGGAGAGCCAGTGTCAAACCACTTGAAAGGGGCCAAGAGGGCACAAAATCCCTGTGAGAAAGGAGAGGGAAGTTCTTGGAGCATCTGATGGTGTCTTCCACGCTGTCAGGTGGTATCACTCATGGAGGTAGCACCCTGCTGGGCCCTAATGGCAAAGGAATCTTTCCAAACTTCCAGGAGTGCTGCTGCGTTTTCAGCTCTAAGCAGCCATCCCAGTGGGGAGTTTGATCTTTCCTCAGTTTAAGCGAACGTGTATCTTCATCTGTGAACATTGAGCTCTTTCCGTCAATCATATCACTGTTCCATTGAGACAACAGCCCACGTGGAATGGGACTTGTATTTATTTTATTCTTTCTGTTAGCCACATTAGAATCAAGAATCAAAAAAATCAAGGCTTTTGAATTGTCTAACCTACTATCGTCCATGTATTTATCTGCGTAGCGGATGATTATTACCTCCTCAGAACCCCCCCCCCCCCCATTCCGCTGTAACAACCTTGATTTCCATTTTCAAGTTAAATTTACACCAAACCCTGCAGTGCATGTGTGACTCAGGCTGAGCCGATGGAGTTTTCCATCCCTCTGGCCACGGTGATTGGTTCAGAGGCCAGCATGAGACCTGACTTGTCCACTCAAAATGAAATTCATGATGTTCCTGGGAATACTGGAAAACAAGATGTCCTTGCATTCCTAAAAATAAATAGTGAGGCATGAAGTAGACCAGGAACTTCTGAAAACCTTCCAGGACGACAAAGAGAGTGAACCTAGGTATGAATCAGAGGAGCTGAGAATTAAAGCAAAGAAAAGAGCAGGAACAGCAAAGCAGCTGGCTCCCACGTTACAGGATCAAGTCGTTGAACTTCCTCTTCTTTGAAAACAAAAGCAGCTGCAGTTTATATAAATTAATAATCTTACTTAAGACTTCTTCAGGAATTAAAAATGTCCAGTAACCTTCATATAAAAATGAAAATTTAAATCTAAATCAGTACTAAACAGGCATTCTTGAGTCAAAGCTGGACAGCATTTAACGAGGTAAGCATTGTCACCTTGTTCATGCTTACCTTGACTGCTGGATTTTCATTTCTTTGGGTTATAGAAAGACGTTTAATGAGCTATAAGGATCCATCACCTGTCCCATTTCTCATCTGTTTCATCTCTGTTTTTGGATATCACAATTGCTTTTAGAAAATGTTAGGAACTCTAATTTGGAAGAAAGCTACTATTAAATTTTAAAACCTCAAACTTGATATCGGAAAAAAACTTTCACCTTGTTTGAATTAGGAACAACTTTCCCACTTGCTTAGACATTTGTGTATGTCCCCCAGCCACAAAAGTGCAGGTCAGAATGTCACTTCCTTTCTGTAACTTCTCCCCTCCCAAAATCGGCTTAGGAAGGGGCCCCTGCACCCAGCCCCTGCAGCGTCCGCGAGTACACAGCACAGGAGAGGCTATTTACTTCTCTCCTGCATGTCTCTCCTCTGGAAGGCAAGCTGTTTGATGGCAGGGGTTGTGTCATGTTTATCTCGATATTTCCAGGGCTTATTATTGTTCCTGACCCGTAATAGGCAGGCAGTAAGCATGTGCTAAATTGTGTTAACAAACACAGTAGATCTACACAGCAAGGCCTCATTTATCTGTTTTGGTTTATACGGTGAAGAAATTACCATGGGGATTCTCCTCTTTCACGTCTCTTTATGTTGTGCAAACATAGCCCCAGTTTAAATTTGCTTTGATCTTTCAGGAGAAAAAAGGAAGAAGTATGGCAGGCCTAGGAAGATAAAGCCTGTTTTTCTAAGACATTCTTTATAATCATTTTAACCAATAGTATTCAGTATTTGTGTATCCGAAGGGGATGTCATAATAAATTCTTTTTATCTTTTTTGATAACTTGTTCTCTTTCAGGCATTATTTCTTGAGAGCAAATAAATAGATAATTTTCATTCTAAGCTCACTAAGAATACAAGAAAGAACAAGGACCTTGGGAAATATTCTCCACGTGGCTGTGTTCAACCGTATTGTTTACAGGCTATAAAGCATCATTCAAGAATTCTGTTATTGTCACTTTCTCAGCCTGATAACAATTCTAAACTTGAAAATAATAACATACTATATAAACCATTAATGTTCTTCTTTTAGGCTACTTAATGCTTAAATCTAAGAAGATTCATTACCTAGCTATTGAGAGAGCAGAAAAAGATACATAAGTAACTGGGGTTTTTCCCCGTCTTTCACCATCCTGATGAGACTTTCTCCAAACAAGCACTTTTAGTACATTGATTCCTCCAATGGTGAAAATCAAGGTAGTGATCCTCTTTTATTTTGCATCTCAAGCAGTATGATAAGGAATAATACACATGAAAAGATATAAATAGAGAAAATTAGTGATCCAAAGACTCCAATGGGACAGCTAGTCCCTAGAGTGACTCCTCCTTAAACCACAGTCCCTGGTGTTCAGACTCCACCACACTGAACACTGCCCCTGTGGATCCCTAGGATGAGGGCGGAAGTAACATGGTGTGACTTGCAAGATCATTAGAAGCCTTGAGGCTTCTACTCTGGCCTCTTGGAGCTCTTCCTCAGGAAAAGCCAGGCACCTGTAGAAGGTCATCCCTTCCAGCTGTGAGGAGAGGCTGAGCAGAGAGCAAAACCGGGTCAGCCCCAGCTGTCAGAACCTTGCAAGCCCCAGCACCAGGCAAGTGAGCACGAGGTATTTGGACATTCCAGCCCAGTAGACAGACGTGTAAAGAACCAGGAACCCAAGAGAGAGTCAGACCCAGACTCCAGGGCTCCCCAGCAGCTTGGCCCACAGCACTCATCCCCAGTGGATCGTTGTGGATCAGACACACGCTGCTCCTGTGGCTCTGCCCGAATGCCCGACTCCCAGAACTATGAGGGTAACACGTTATTGACAACACTATATTTTGGAGTGGTTTCTTGGGCAGTGAGAGAAAACTGGGAAAAATAATGAGAGAAAAGAAAAAAAGAGGTGTGAATAATAAGCTTTGATCAAGGTATTTTAGTGCCAATTATTAGTATCTGATATGGCATTCACTGATTGTTTCCTTCCGGTCATCTCTACTGGAGCTAACTTCTTGGAAGTAGGGCACATATGCTGGGTCTGGTGGCCGGCCTAAACAGGAAACAAGGCCTCGAGGACACCTGAGACCTAACAGATGGCCTGCCAGGTCCAATCAACGCTTGTCTTTGCTGCACAGCAGGACTAGTGACCCCTGAAATGGCTTGTTGCAACAGAATTCAGTTATATGTGTCCAACAGCATCCAGGGCTCTCTGTGTCTCATCACTCTAGAAAACAAAGCAATTAACTGGGAAGAAACAAAGATGATTTGGTAAACCACATAGAGTATGTATGAATACGCACATGAACATCTCAAACGTGTATATGCTGGATGTTTCTAAATCCTCCACATTTTAATACTAGCACAGTGGTAATGCAGGACAATTTCTGTCATCCAGACGTATTACATGCTAAGTAGTGATGAGCTCTGTCTAGAATAATGGACCCTTTTTTAGGTACTTCTTCAGCAAGGATGATGATTAAGTCTAAGCATCTTCCTACCTTCCCAGCTGCCTTACCCCTCGTCTCAAACACACGCACCGGGGCAGTCGGAGCCTCCAGCCAGTGAATGACAGCCCACACAGCTGCCTCCTGTCCAAATAAGTGCAAGCTTAAAAGTCTCTGAAATAACTGTGTCTCAACCATTAACCATTATTGAGCAAATAACCATTGTTCTACTTAATAAGTGAAAGAACTGGTTTCTCAACATAAAACACAAGTTCCTACAATCTCACTATTTCTTCAGTAATTATGGGTGGTATTATTTGCTTTACGAATGTAAATAGGCCCCCTTATAATACACTTTTCCCCATGTATCCACCCAAAAGATGACTTGTTCCAAATGTAAAATTCAGGGTTCCATTTCTTGGAGAGACAAAACTTCTCTAAGTCTCTAAATCATACTTTTTACCAATTTGTGCTTTTAAATACTTTTAAAATTCTTAGGAATAAATTTCAGATAGATCGTTCCATTGCCGAAACAGAAAATCATGTTAGTATGTCTTTCACAATCATCTCAAATACCATAAAAAGTGAAAACTCTTATTTGAATTAGTGATTACTGAGTATACGTAGGCTCACCCCGACCCTGAAAATGATGCCAGTAGAAGATTCGTCTACGGTGTGAACACCCGATCAGGAGACTTCGAAGATGAAAAAAGGAAGCTGACAAAGGAGATAATGAATAAAAGAAAGAAACTGAAGAGAAACAGGGAAAACAAGGAGTTGGTGACGAAAAGGAGGCTGACACAGTGGAGACTTAGAACAATGGGGGAGAGCAGGAAGGCATCACACCGGCGGTGCACTTCACAGAGCGTCTGCACACCCTGGGGTTTTCAGCAGAAAGTTCTAAAGCCACCTCCCGCATTCTGCTTTCCTCTATTTCAACAAAATAAGCAACAAATGTATTTAAAAAGCAAGTGTCCTTTTCTCAGATTTAGCCTCTACAAATTGGTCCCGTTGCTCCCTAGTGCTTTCACAGCACAACCTCTAGGAGGACAATATTTCCACAGGTGAGACTTGTCCTCCAGAGCCCTCATCATCAGCGTTGTTATCCGCAGCCATGAAAAGAGATGCAGCTCAATTCCTGGACAGAGGAATGAAGAAGAGAATGATAACAAGCATATTTATAATGACAATAACAACTCGATAACTAACGTGCATCAGATACCCAGTCCAGCACTTTTTAGGCGTGATCTGTCATGGTCTTATCAACAACACTGTGAGGATGACATTACAGTTGAGAAACTGAGACTCACAGAGGTCAAGCAATTCAGCCAAAACACCACCCTAGACGTGTCAGAGTGCGGTCTGAGACGACGATCCGCACGCTCTCCACTGCACCATCTGAGAGCTCAGGGGGCCCTCACGCAGAGCTTTCCCATCCCATCAGCCGACACCTGCGCTGCGCCTTGTTTTTCACTCTCCCTGTTCAGCACATCCTTCTTACCACTCATCTTGAAAACCCAAGGCGTCCTTGGCTTTGTCCGTCCCGTCGGCTCCCGTCTAAAGTGGGATGTGACGGCAGCACGAGCACGGCTCTGGTTCTGTTCGTGCAGAATGATCCCGCAATGCTCTGCCAGTGGCCAGGTTTGGACCCTTCGCTTCCACTTGCTGTCGGCCACAACACCACGTCTAAACTGCTGGTGACGTTGTTGACGGGATTCCTCACTGCAAACGTTCCTGCACGTGACTTCTGTGGGCTCCTGCAGGGACTCCAGACATGAGACCGGACAGTCTTCTGTGTGACGGACCACTGTGCTCTCATGAGCCAGTCTCTGTGGGTGACACAGACAGACAGACACACAGAGACAGACAGCAGGACTGGGAGTGCCAGAGGTCATTCCTGAGAGAGAAAAAAAGCCCTCTCTGATTCACAACCTGTTTGGCCAGACAAATTTCTATTCAAAAATCAAGAAATGAATTTGGAGCTCTTGGAAAAAAGCCTTTGAATGCTGTTCAGCTAATTTCCTGAGATAATAGCAGGCATTGTATCATGTTGGCCTGGTTCTTAACACCCAAAAACACAAAACTTGCTTTTATTTTTCTATAGAAAAGATGGTTAAATGAAAAGTTTTTTCCTTGTTTTGCTGAAAGGAAAAGAAGGACACAGGTTTTTAATTTTCTTTCATGAATTGAAAACTACTTCAAAATACAGAATACTCCAAGTACAATAGGAAGGAAATGAACAGAGGCCCTAAGCTGCTCTCTTTTTTGTTTTGACACATCCGCAGTTGAACATGGCACTCAGTGTATCTTACAATGCGACACAGAATACAGGCGTGATGAACACTGCTCAACACAGCCTGTCTCACTTTCCAAGACAGAAATGTCCTGTAGAATGAGTTTAAAGAAATGAAATTTTACAAAAAGGAGATGGAAGGGAAAAATTGGGCATAAACTCTGACCCTTCTAAGTTTCCAAAGCTGTGAAGCAGACAGAGGAAAAGAAAAGAAAAAGAATAAATCTGTAGAAAAGCGGTTGGCAGGCACCCTGCGTAAAGAGAGAAATATTTGAACCAGAACTGCGTTAGCAGTTACCTGAGTCCTGATTACTTGAAACAGGATTTAGAAGTGAAAAAAGGAGTAAAAATAAAAACTAGTAAGGAATGAAAACTGAAGGGAGGAGAAAGAAAAAATAAGTTTCAGGAAACATAAGGAGAAGTTTCGACATATTTTTTTTTTCGGAGGAAGATTAGCCCTGAGCTAACATCTGCTGCCAATCCTCCTCTTTTTGCTGAGGAAGACTGGCCCTGAGCTAACATCTGTGCCCATCTTCCTCTGTTTTCTATGTGGGATGTCTGCCACAGCGTGGCGTGCCAAGCAGTGCCATGTCCGCACCCGGGATCCAAACCCACAAACCCCAGGCCACCGAAGCAGAACGTGGAAACTTAACTGCTGCGCCACTGGGCCAGCCCCCCACGACATTTTTTTTAAAGAAAAAAATATTCAGATGGGGAGAAACAGAGACCACACATCACTTGCCTAAAGGTACATCACCCAACACTAAAAAGGTAAGTTTGTACAAGTTTACCAACCTCACAGACAATTCCTAAAAATAATGCCAAAAAATGTTCCTGCAAACATTCACATTACCTGTCTGCTCCAGGGGGATCCATAAACAATTTTAAACAATGGAGTTACATTATTTAATGGAGTCAGGGCTTTCACATTTCTTCTCATAAGCCATTTGAACACTTTAACAAGTTTAACTGAAGTAAGGTCTTAAAAATTAAGAAATTTTAGGTCTGGAAACAAGCTCAGAGTTCACTGAGTCATAGAATCAAGTGAAATTGGAGTTGAAAAGAGAGCTCCCCTCGCGTGTGCTCCCATACAGGGGTGTCTTTCTCTATGTAATTTCTCCATTAGGGTTAGGTGACCATTAAGCCTGTTTGAACACACTTAGTTTCAACTCCCTCATTTTATAAGTAATGAAGATGAAACCCAAGGAAGATGAATGTTTTGTTTTGTTTTCTAAAGAGTACTCTGAAATGATAAGTGCTCATTTATATATTAAAAGAGTTCTTAGGGTCAACTGGATCTTGAAAATGGTGCACTTTAAGCAGCATTAGAGAGGCTGGTCCACAACAGGCATTGCATTTACTAAGATTCCCCAGAGAGCGTGTAACATGACGGGTTTCCCAAGAGCTCTGAGGCTCTGTTCTTGTTTTGATGAAGCTGGGAGTAGAGAAGAGTCAGAGAAGCTGTGAGACCAGTTTTCCCTGGAATGTATTTTGGGAACACTGATCGAAGCGGCTTTTCCAAGCATATACTGTGTATAACCTAGACCTCAAAACTCTTAAGAATTAGTTTTGAGCCCATGTGTTTTTGTGCTTTCATTAGACATGAAAATCAGCTTTTGGTCATTTTCTATGCAAAAGATTTTAGAATTTCCATGAGCACGATCAGCTTCTATGCTTCCTCTGGGTTCCTTCCTCATGGTTAAGCTACAAACGTTGGTTTGAGGAAAATACAATAGTGAGCTGGAGGATTGTGTTTGTGGCTCTCGGTCTCAAATGATCTCCCTACGATTGTCTGAACTTGACTAATCAGACGTTGGTTTGAATGCATTTTTTTTTTTGGAGGAAGATTAGCCATGAACTAACTACTGCCAGTCCTCCTCTTTTTGCTGAGGAAGACTGGCCCTGAGCTAACATCCGTGCCCATCTTCCTCTACTTTATACGTGGGACGCCTACCACAGCGTGGCTTGCCAAGCGGTGCCATGTCAGCACCCAGGATCCAAACCGGCGAAGCCCTGGCTGCCGAGAAGCTGAATGTGTAAACTTAACCACTGCGTCACCTGGCCGGCCCCCCTGAATGCATTTTAATAGAATTTGTGCGGAAAGCTTTAGCCCATGTGTTGTCCACACCTCCAATTTCCAACTGACAGATATTTCTCTAAGAAAATAAAAGTTCTGTTAGAAGAAGCCTGAGTAAATTGACAAAATAGGGGTTAACAGGTGTCTACAAGAAAAGCCTGAGGAGCTGGGCATCCGGGACTGGAACACAGGGAGCCATCCAGCGAAATTCTGCCGAGACGAGCCCTGAACCCAATACGCTGACGCCTTGAGGGCAGTTCTCCTCTGTGTAGCCCCAAAGTGTCCTTCATCTTTCTTCAATTGATGGGTCCAAATGTGACACAGTGCTAGGTTAAGGTTCTTATTTAACATATTTTTTATCTTTTTTACAAGCATGTGTCATTTTGCCATTCTAAAAAAAAAATTTTCTTCTAAAATACATGTGGATCCTGAAAGATATTTAAGAATAAAATCTATCCAAAATTAGAAAATTATAATGGGCCACTTACTCAGCTCCAGACAACCAGAAAACAACTTCTTTAATTTTTCCTGATTCTATTCACTAATAAATTATTTACTGCTCCCTTTTCTTTGGCAATTGAGTATAATAATAGTCACAGAAAGGAACAATTGCTTCAGAAACAAAAAGCCACTCCAGTCATTCTTTATAAACGAGAATCGGTGACCAAAGAAAAGCATGAATCAAAGACCAGAAGAGTCCATGTGGGAAACACTCCGTGATGAAACATTTAATTTCAGCTGAAATAATCATGAAGAGTAGCATCCTTCACAATGTAGAAAATATGAAGTTTATGTGATTTGCATTACTCCCACTCCACTATAAGGCCCAATTCCAACAATATCGTCTACTGCCCTCTCCCTGTTTGGGGTCATTATTGCCAAAAGAGTAAGAATAATGGCATTGAACAACTTGCTTATCCAGCAACTCAAAATATCAGACAGGATTTGGCTAATTCATACAGCGCCTGACTCACACTCTGCTTCCCTAATTTCTCCTTTAACTCAGTATTTACTAATTAAACATGCATTCTCCCAGAGGCCCAGCCCTCAGCCTTCACAGCTTCAGTCTACACAGCCTGGCTGTGCTAGCAAGCTGCCCTATGGGCTCTGAGTGGGAGAAAAGCGTTGCTCTGATTTGCCTTGTCACGAGGACAGCTAACACGCAATGACAGCCAGCACAAACCGTGCCTTGACAAGAAGGACTTGATTTCAAGATTTAACTTCGACCTCAGAAACACACAGTTGCCTGATTTTTCCAAGTGTCTTAAAAAGGACTCGCTTCAAGAGTCCGTGAGCTGGTTTCGCAGGATGCGTCATGCCGTTCAGGTACCTGGGTAAATGCC
>NC_060270.1:556007-571308 GCF_021613505.1 Equus quagga | reverse complement strand
GGAAGAGTCAAGGCAATTCGGAGCCCGCAGTGACGACATCTCACAGATGGCGGCTCTTCGTCACAATCAAGCAGAATGTACATCATGAGAGGGGGAACTTAATATTTTTTTGGATATTCTCCTTTGAATGTTCGCTCTTGTTCCCATGTTGCTTACGTCACTAGTTGGGAAGAAGGAAATTGTCATTAGGGCTGTGTTAAGAATAACAAAGAGAGATGGTTTTCTCACGAATCAAACATGTCAGATTCCTTCTGGCAGAATTTTTTCATTTCCCTGGTAAACATTTACTCCCAGTTTGAAAATGGGGACAGATACACAGCTGTGTTTTTGGCTAGGTTTTACGTCTAAAAAAACCCCCAAAAACAAAAACTTGAGCATCAAAATAAAACAAAATGAAACAATTTATGTTTATAAGTAATTTAAAGAAAATACTGGTGGTGTGAAGAGGAAAAAAAAGTAAGCAATTATAAGAACACAAAGATTGTACCTAAAAACATCTAAAAAAAGTTAGGTCCAGTTGATGTCAGTGAGATATTGTCTGTGTCTCTCTCACTCTGTTCTTTGGCCTCATCCTTCCAGGCACAATGCTTGCTCATCTATGGTTCCCCACATTTCTTTCAATGAAACTTGAAAATCATGACAAAATAGTGAGAACGTGTCCTGTCCTGGTTTGCAAGGAGGTCATGTTTGGTAACCAGATTCTCTGTTACAAAGTATTTAATGGAGACCTAATGCTAAGAGAGATTGATATTTTTAACCAGACAAGAAGTACCTGCAGCCATCCCGCCTCAGACAGAAATGATACAGTAAGAAAAGAATCTGACAGAATTAGAAACCATTTTGAGTTTGAAGTAACAAAGGGAAATACCAACTAGATATATGGAAATGGAATACAGACAGCTATATTCCAAGATGTCTCCAAAGATGTAAGTTGAAGTGAATAGAAGGAATTTAAATTGTTTGAGCTCCAACAGAAGTGGATCTTGAGACAAGATTCAGTGCAAGTAGTTATATTAGGAAGTGATTCAAGGAAACACCTGTAAATGAACAAGAAAGTGACAAAGGGAAGGGCAGACTATCAATATTGGATGCATTACCCCGAGACTCACGACTGGGGAATTATGGGCACCTTTTTAGAACACAGACCTCAAACTCACCCCGACAGAGAGCTGACGGAGATGGCACACTTACGCACCAACCCCTGTCGGTTATTGGTTGGATGCTGCTGCCAGGGAAAGTAATTTCTTGGCACTTGTGGCTCAAGCAGAAAGGGATCCCACATCTACGGATAACTCCCAGATGGAGAGATGCAGGAACTAGTGGTTGGACATCAGGGCGGGGTGAAATGAAACGGTCCAGACAAGGCCATGAGAGCTCCTGCCACAGAGGCGGGGGTGCTGAAGCCAGTGCACACTGACGCATGAGACCTGATTGTGCCCACCTGCCCCTACGTCCCGGGCAGTGACTCGCCTGGGTGGCTTGAAATCGGCTGTGGTGGAAGGATTTACACCTGGAAATAAGAAATGCTACATTTCAGTCTTTTTTCTTTCATTTGAGAGCTGATCGTTAAACAATCACCAGCACATCACTGCATAGAGTAATATTTATTGAATACTACGAGACGTGAAAACCGTGATAATCTTTTGTAATTTACCTCATTTAATATTTCCAGCAAACCTGCAGAAAAAAATGTTATAGAAACACGAATTACAACGAGCTTCGAAACTCATTTGGTATTTTCTTTTCAAAATATCTTTGAACTTTTGTAATTAAAGTCAGTAATGCCTAAAATAACCACAATAATGAGAAATTAGATAACCTTGCTCTGGGTGAAATCCTCTGCTAAATCCAGAGAAGGAGGGCAGCAGAAGGGGAGCGAGAAGTGGCAAAGAGCAAAAGCGGGGAGATGCGAAGAGCGAGGAGGCCGAGCCGGGGCCCCGGGGCCTGTGAGTGGATCAGGGTAACCGGGTCGGTAACCCCAGCATCTCTACAAGACTGCCTGCCTCCTGCCCGCCGCTTTCTCACGTTCACAACCCATCACAGTGCAGTTAACGTCAGAGCGGACGACCCAATAGAAGCTCTGATAAGAAAACGTCGCTTGTTTGGATTGGTGGTTGCAGGAGGCGGGAATCGAGGGTGGCGAAATGAGTGAAGGGGTCACAAGGTGCAAGCTCCCAGCTATAAGATAAATGAGTCCTGGGGATGCATGCACAGCATGGCGACTACGGTTAATAATCTGTATTGCGTATTTGAAAGTTGCTAAGAGAGTAGATCTTAAAAGTTCTCATCACAAGAAAAATGTAACTATGTGTGGTGATGGATGTTAATTAGACATTGTCATGATCACTTCCCAATATATACAAATAGTGAGTCATTATGCTGTACACCTGAAACGAACATATTGTATATCAATGATATCTCTATAAAAAGTCATTTTTTTCACTAGTCTACATTTTTTTCGAGTAATGATATCAAAACTTAAATCTCATTTTAACAGTTTAAAATGGCCAAAGTTCACCCTTTTATCTTTTTCTCAGCATTTGAGCCGGATGTATGTCATGGTTTCTCAGCAGACACTATGACGTAGGCATCAGTCGGATCTGCAGACATTCAGGAGGAAGCCGCTTCACCAGCAAAGGCAGCAGCACTGTCTGTTACACCCCGTGTCCCGGGACACGCACTTTCTGAGGGAATAAACCGCTGTCTGCCAGAGTCCATTTTTTAGCTTAAAACAAATCTTTATAATCATTATACCAACAATTTTAGCACTCAGTTTTAATTAGGGAGAAATTAATGTCATATTAAATTCCAAAATCGTCAATAAATGAAAAACATGAGTGGGACCTGAACAGTTTCTAAAATATCTTCAGCAAATTTAAATAATTTTCAAATATCTAGAGCACTTTCAAAATTTGGTTTGGATGATTTCTTCGCAAGTTATTTGAATACACTGTGTACGACTTTGAAAAATACTCAAATGCAAAGACCATATTGCATTTGATATAGGATATTTTTTTTTAAATTCTGAAGTTACCCCCAAAGCAATACCTACAACCACTAAAAGCTAAGACAAAGCGCAACTTTGCGCCGGGGTGGACGGCACGGGCATGCAAACTGCAGAATTCCGGAGGCGGATGACCGTCGCAGCAGCAGCATCGAGAGGGACTGAGGACCGAGGAGAAGACCGAACTCGGCCGGGGATCCCACCCGCTCACCAAGGAGAGGAGGATCTGTGGCAAAGATGGGACACGGTCCCTCCCCAGGAGAAACGCTCAGCGCGGGAGGGCCCTAGCTCCGTCCTTTGCTGCCTTCCGTGCTTATCTCAGGAAAAACATAAGGATCTCCCTTATGCATTTCAGTTTGCCCCGGAGGTATCAATATTGGGCAAAAAGTTCTTAGTTTTCATAAAAAATAACTTTCAGTCTCATTCAGCTAAGCAGCTGCCTCCGTTGCTTGAGATGTCATGAAGTCCGCCGGTCTGCCACGGCTCTCTGCCCGCGAGCGGTCTGGGCGCCCTCCCAGCCTCAGCCGCGTGGGTTCAGTCCCAGCACCCTGCTCAGTGCTGAAGAGGAAAACTGAGTAAGAACCACTTCAGTCTCACAAACTAACTGGATTTGGGGCGTGTTTCTGTAGTGTACGGAGTCGGGGGGAGATCATAAGAATATGAGAATCATCAATAGGGTCTCAGACTTCAGTGAAACCTGAGGGTCCAGTTGACAAGGCCAATCAAAACCGAAGTCAGTTATCAAGCCCAGGCTGCGGGCTGTCAACATTTTCCAGACCGTGTGTGGGACATCCTCGCCTTACTGCAGAATCTGCTTAAAATGTCTTTTTTTCACAATTTCAAATTTTATTTTTTCAGTGGTTTACCATGTAATTATGAGAACGCATGTAAATTTTCATTACTCCGTATAGTGTTACACAACTTGGACCAGCCTCCTAATTAAAAAGCAAATTCCCGGGTAACAGTCAGCTGGTCCTTGTTGGAACAATTTGACCAGAAAAGTTCTCTGGGCCCCTCAGTGACAGGATGGCAGCGAGAGTCCCCAAAACAGAGGGAAACTAACTGAAATCCGGTCAGTGCCCAGACATCCTTGCAGCCTGCTGGCTCTTTTCTTCTATTTGTCTCTGTAATAAAAGGTGTGAGATAAATTCATTATAGTGACCAGTTCTCCCCCAATCCTTTTGATCGATTACTTGTTTTCAGTCAGCTCTGCCAATCCTTTCTTTTCTCAATTCTGATTGCTCTATTATTCTATTATCATTCAGCTATCATGACCTCAAAAGAGAAAAAATTAAGGAACAAGGAGAAAAAGAAAGGAGAGACTAAGAAGTGGCGGAAAAAGGGAAAAGAATCAACGGAAAGAATGAGTCAGAATTTTTCAAAGAGAAATAGGGGCATTTATAGACATGAAGAAAAGGGAGATGGCACAGTGAGAGCAAGTAGCCAGAGGTGCCAAGAGAGCAGGGTCCCCAGAGAAACGGTCCCTCTGGGCCATCAGGGTCTCACTGCTGGTGATACTCATGTTTGAGGCGTGTCCACCACCATCGCCGTGGAGATGAGATGGCAAGCCTCACCATTCCCCCACCCGCTCTGGTCCTGAACTCTTCACGCAGGATGCTCATCCTGGAACAGCATCGGACCCAGTCCTGCTCTTCCTCTACAGGCCATTTTAAGTTACAAAACCAATAGAAGCTTTTTCAGTCAATGGGCCACAATGCTGTTGCAAAGCCTCTTTTCCCATAGTTAGCACTATGGCTTTCCAGAATCGCTGATATGACAAATCTTAAGCTACATGCAAGAAATATAATGTTCAAATGAAATACTATGAACCTTGTTTCTATGTATTTAACTTCTCTCTGTATGTTGAAAGGAATTTTATTTTGGCAGGATAAGTTTTTCCTAAGAGCGTGTGGTGGCCATGAAAATGGCGGCTCAGATCTCCCTCGGGGGAACGTAACCGACAGGCAGCCTCAGTCACTCCCTGAAGCTACCGAGGCTGTGAGGCCGCGCTTCCCACAGCTGCTCCCAGCAAACACCTGAGCGTGAGGGGGACCATCCAACAGGTCCGTTCCTACGAGAGGTGGGACTCCTCCGTCCAGCGACTCTGCCTGAGGACTCTCCAGGGGCCTGACCGAAACTTCCTCAGAGCGCACTGTGGTCTGAGGGTCTTCCTACACAAGCACTTCCTCTCTCCCTTGTAGGGTCAGAAAGCTGCATCATGGTTTCATGGCTTCACCCACCATTTTCCCTGGCTCCATCCCCATTTTCCCTTAAAGACATTTTCCCCAAATAAATCCCAGGTGTGCAATCTTGTCTTAGCACCTGCTTCTTGGAGGACCCAATTTCACACTAATGGGACTTTGAGGGGTCCAGGAAAACAGGTAAGGACATTCGAGTGTGGGACTCATGCACAACAGGCAAAGACAGGTGGGGTAAAGAAAGGCCCTGGCATAAGACAACAGCTGACTCTTTCCCTGCTGGTGACCTGAGACAACGTCCCAGTGGAGGGGAATGCCACTGTAGGTCTAACAATTCAGGGTTTGGTCAATATGGAGAAACAGTGCACACAATGACACCGGAGCTGACTGGATATTGCTGTTTGGTGCAGACGCCCTGCAAGGAGAGAGTGAGGAACTGAGAACCTCTGACAAGTAGGGGAGGGTCACAGTTAACATGGGTAATCAAGAAACTGCAGCCTGTCAGAGCTCCAGAGAGGTCTGAATCTCAGCCATGGCCACTCTGGTTTGTTAAAATTGGGGTTATGAAAATGTGGGATTCTGAGACATGGCACAGGGACATCTGGATGAATTCCTCTGAGGATATTGGCTCAGCATATGTCACCAAACCCTCAGACTTGACATAGCTGGCCCACCTTTCCAGAAAAAGACCCAGCACTTTCCCTATTCTGGAAGATGTTTCACATGTGCCTCCCCGACAAGGCAACAAGTGCCCCACTCAGGAACTGCCCCGGATCACTCATCAGGGCCCTTATAAATTCTCTGGTGAGAGGAGAGCAGCATCAATAACAAGTTCAGGATGGCCCCTCTGCAGGCCAGGGCTGATGGAAGGAGAGGCCGTCACAGGGCTGGCATCACTGATGTCCGTGGGGATGACGGGGCCAGGGGGCAGCACTAACCACAAGAAGCGAGGAGCCCTAATTCCCATCCTGACTATTGGGGTAAGAGGAGCATGGAAGGGTGACTTACGTCCTCTATTTTGTTTCTCAAAGGAAGGACCACCTGAGAGAGAAATACCGGAATGCTCGTTTAAAGTGCCTCAGCTCATGGCACCAAATTAAACTGAGGATATGTGGGGAGCACCACCAGTGTTCACAGAGGTGTATTTACCTGCTGCATGGACCATGTGCTTGATCATGTTGGGAGAGGCAGTCCCCGCTCCCACCTCTAAATTACAGACGATCACAGGACCAGGGTCGTCCTCAAGTCTCAAAAGCTTACTTCACTTTGAGGGTTCCGGAACTAAAGCAAATTCACCACTTTACCCTCAAAACTGAGCATGCTGAAGCTTCCACTGGTTTCCTCAGGCTGCCAGGGGGAGCTCTGTGGGAACCGTGTTGCGATTTCCCGATACTCCTAGAATTGGGAGGAATTCCAGGATGACTGTGTGGTGTGGAGAATTCTTCGAACTCTACCCCTGAAGTGGGTTTCCTAGGGCTTTGGGGGTGTGTGCAGGCGAAGTCTCACAGCCCTCTGTCATGGAGTCTCCACTCAGCTTCACCCAGAATCTTCAAGGAAGAAAGGCTCCCACTGTGCTGGATCTCTGTTAAGCAGAGTGACAGGATTTAGGGTTTAAAGGCAAAATAGGACTGTACACACACTTTTACTGTGTTGTTAACTCCCTCATCCAAAAATAATAAGGCACAGTAATTAGCATAATTATATGCAAATCCATGTTATATGCAAATATAACCAAAGTAATGATATACATGACACTAATGACAGGTTTATAAACAAGCCAGTTCAATTTTTTTAACAAGATAAAAGAGAGGAGGAGCCATGAGTTAAATGTTTACATGTGTACAGAAATATGCATTACTCAGACAGGAAAGAAAGTCCTAAAATGTGTCCACAGGGGCTGGCCCAGTGGCGTAGTGGTTAAGTTCAGGAGCTCTGTTTCAGCAGCCTGGGATTCACAGGTTCAGATCCCAGGTGTGGACCCACACACAGGTCATCAAGCCATGCTGTGGCAGCATTCCACATACAAAATAGAGGAAGATGGGCACAGATGTTAGCTCAGGGCCGGTCTTCCTCACACAAAAGAAATGTGCCCACAAAGTAATGTGGACTGTTGGCATTTCTACAGCCTGGATAATCTAAGTTATGTAATTCAATGTAAGTGTTTTTCTTCAATTGTTTAGACACCTGTGACTCTGTAAGCCCAACTGGAAAGAGGTTCGTATTTATCATCTGGTTAAACTGCAGTGCACAGAAGGCTGGCCAGACTTGGATGGAGCAGTCACTTTGAGTGTGTTTCTTTCCTGGCCTCTAATTAGATGATACATTTAAAAAGATGATGAACTCATAGGCAAGTTATATTTAAGCAGTAAAATTCTAGGTGGTAGTGGCTAGAGAAGACCTTCAGTATTGCATCACAGGAAATATAATTACATCAATGACGTCTGTGCAGTGGAAGAGACTCACTCAGTTTAGATTCATCTTGGCAGCTGTTTTCTTGCCAAGAATTGAGAAACAGTAAAATCTTCCTACCACATAGATAGTTTAGCTCAGCAGGAGGCCCAGCCCTTATCACAGAGCAGAGAACAGAGGCAGGAGCCTAGAAGCCAGCACTGTGTAGAGAGCAAGGGATGCTTTGGGGAGAGCAAGCCTGCCTGGATAGATGTGGGGGAGAATATAGATGGAAAAAACCTTTACAAGCTGTTTGCAGTGATGCTGCGAATTCCTTGATATTGATAGTAAGTACCTTGATAAAACAAAATGAACATCTAACAGGTGTAGCCGCCCCTGACACAGGAAGGGTTAATAATCACTGGAAAAAGCTTGCCAACAAACTGTGACCCAGAGGTGAGAAGGCCGGTTAGCCAATGACGGGTAAGACCTCAGGGGGAGGCAACCTAAGACAGGCACCAGCCGCCCGGGGGCACAGATGGAGAAACGATATCGATATCGGGAGCAGGAGGGGCCGTTGCCTAAGAGACCTTGCCTGCTCTGATATAAAAATATACGAGCACAGCAATAACATGATAATATCAAAACAGACGCCGAGGGAGGGCTCCTTGAGAAATCACTAAGAATTCTTGGCATTCGCTAATTATTTCATCCAGAACACCTGTGTATGTCTAACAGCTGTAAGCTATGTATATATTGAAACGCTGGTTACAATAAACTCAGAGTGACCATCAGCCCTCGCCGCACCTATCCTGATGTGTACGTTGGGTTGCGACACCGACAACAGGCTGGACCATGATTTAGGGAGGTTAGAGAAAAACAGACTCCAATGACCCAGGACCAGAATATCACAACAACAACAGCAGGAAACAAACTAAACTAAAAACTGAAAAGATCTCTTTGAGATTTCAACATAAGACCAGATACCATAAAACTCCTGGAAGAAAACGGAGGGAAGAAGCTCCCAGTAAAGGTCTCAGAGATGATTTTTTGGACATGATGCCAAAAGTAAACACAATGAAAGTAAAAATTAACAAATGGGACCACATCGATTCAAAAGCTTCTGCAAAAACATCAACACAGTGAAATGACAGCCCACAGAATGGGGGACGTGTTTGCAAACCACAAAATGCATAAGGGTTAATCTTGAAAATACATAAAGAACTCACACAAGTTAATAACAAAAGAACAAACAATTTGATTAAAAAATCGACAGAAGAACTAAGTAGACATTTTTCCAAAGAAGATGTCAAAATGGCCAACAGGTACATGAGAAGATGCTCGACATCACTAATCATCAGGGAAATGCAAATCAAAACCACAATGAGCTATTACCTCACACCTATTAGGATGACTGTTATCAAAAAGACGGGAAACAACAGGTGCTGGTGAGGATGTGGTGAAAAGGGAAGCCTTATACATTGTTGGTGGGAATGTGAATTGGTTCAACCACTATGCTAAAGAATATGGAGGTTCCTCAAAAAATTAAAAATAAATCTACCATACGATCCAGCAATTCTACCACTGGGTATATAATTAAAGGAAAAGAAAACATCATTTAGATGGTATATATGCACTCCCATGTTTATTGCAGCATTATTCATAATAGCCAAGATATGAAAACAACCTAAGGGCCCATCAACAGATGAATGGATAAAGAAATTGTGGTATACATATATATATATATATATATATATATATATATATACACATTGGGATATTATTCAGCCATGAGAAAGGAGGACATCCTGCCATTTGCTGCGACATGGATGGACCTTGAGCACATTAAGCTGAGTGACATCAGTCAGACAGAGAAAGACAAGTACTGTGTGGTCTCACTTATATGTGGAGTCTAAAAAAAAGTCAAACTCATGAAAAACAGAGAGTAAAATGGTGGTTACCAGAAACGGGATGTGGAGAGAGAAGACTGATAGCATTTAAGGGTGCAAAGTTGCAGTGACTAGTAAATAAGCCAGAGTGATCTAAAGCACAGGATAGTTCTCTTTGAATTGGGCTACATGGTGGCTAGTTTCCCTAATTACAAGAAAGGAGTGGAAATTAATACCCAAATCTCAGTATGGATTCATTTTTCTTTGTTGCGGGAGCTTCTACAATTTGTTATAAACTTACTGCATGGTGTAAATTCAGTTATTAAACTTTTTCATTTCTGTTATTTTTACAAGGTCTCAATTTAAAGAATTCTACCAGGTTTTATTAAAAACTGATACTACAAAAAGACAGATTCTAACCTGTAATGGCTTTTGATATTCTGGTTCCAGAGTAAGAAGAGAAGAAATCTTCCCTCTTCACAGAATCTTAAGGTGGCAGACTTCGTAAGAGAGGCCACTTGGACTAAAAGTGTGCTTTTGAAGGAAGCAAAGTCTCCTCTTCTTTGAATTACTGGTATTTTGTAATGGCACCCGTCACGTTACACCTTCCATTATAAGCACTTGCAAACACATTTATCTCCCCTTATAGACAGGGATGCTGTCTTATTTATACAGGCATGCATGGTGTGCAACAGGCGTACAATGTACATATTTGTGGAACTGAATAACTGAAAGAATGAGTGATGTGTGATATGGTTATTATTTTGTTCCTCAGGGCAACTGAGAGGAGTGGAAAATATACTTGACTTAGGACAATAAATTCTGGATTTGCGTCCTATTTCTGTAATCATTAGCCGTTTGACCTTGGGCAAATCGTGTAATCTATCTGGCTCTCTCTCAGACTAAAATTTCACCTAAGTGACGTGGAGGACGTTGGAGAGCTCTACTGTTCTGTGCTGAACTGCATCCCTCCCGAGTTCGTATGTTGGAATCCAGCCCTCAGCACCTCGGAATGTGACTTATTTGGAGACAGGGTCTTTACAGAGGTCAAGTTAAAATGAGGTCATTAGGATGAGCCCTTAATCCAAGATGATCAGTATGCTTGTAAAATGGGAGATTTTGACCAGACATGCATAAAGAGGGAAGACAAAGTGAGGAGACACCAGGAGCCGTCTACCAGCCAGAGAGAGGGGCCTGGAGCAGACACTGCCTCACGCCCCAGAAACAACCGGCCCTGCTGGCACCTTGACCTTGGACTTCCAGCCTCCAGAACTGGGAGAAAACAAACTTCTGCTGTTCAGACACCTGGTTTGCGGAAACCCCAAAAGCAGTCTCGGTGAAGAGAGGTCTTTATAAACTTCATCCCCTCCGCGTGGTCCTCAGTGCACTGCCCTCCCGGGCTCTAGAGCAGAGACTGGCAAACCATTTTTCCGTAAAGGTCCAGACTCTGGGCTTTTTAGGCCACGTGCAGTTGCTGTTGCATATTCTATTTTAATCTTTTAAAAATGTAAAAACCTTTCCTAGCTTGCTGACCATACAAAAACGGGCTGGGAGCTGGACCCGCCCACAGGCTTCAGTTTCCCAACCCGGAGAGCAGAGTCTCATGTCACAGGAAGGTTTTTAGGCTCTTGTTTGACAAATTCTAAAATGCCATCCAAATGCACATTACACACAGTACAAGTCCATTTAATAAAAGATTTTTAGTAAAATGCTATTTTTCCATCAAACCCCCTTCTCTTTACCCCCAAAAAGCTGTGCTGGGTCTGAGGTTCTTTTCTCTATTCTTCATCAACTCTGAAATTGTATTTTTTAAAGAAATGCTTCAATATTAGGTTCTAATTTCGAGTAATATTACTGACCAATAGGGATCTCCTCCTATACATGTTTAAATTTGGCAGTTCAACCCTCCCTCCCCAAACATGCCATGATTCACGGGTTAGGCGTCACGTGGCCCCAGGCCTTGCTCTCAGCAGAACTAGCCTATTGATTCCTCAGTCGTGTCAGTTTACTCTGGGTAAAAAATTGTGATTAACGTAAAGCCTGTGAAAGACTTTACAGACTGAAGCCCCAAAGCCACTGCAAAAATACACATTCCAGTGAGCACAGGCTTGGCCGTGCGCTTGCTAATCACAAGGTCCACCGGTTCCTCCTGCCAGGAGGTAGGTGCTGAAGCCGTCGTTGCAGCCCCTGCGTCCACGACTGCTTCTTAGGACATCGGTTATGAGGTTTGTGGAGCAATAAACTGCAACTTCTCCCGCTGAAGTGACTAACCCTTATTCTTGAAATATCTATCTCTAGACATTGAAAAAAAAAACCTATCCCGCTGAATGGGAAACCTTTTTGCATTTAATTCTAACTGAGCTTCAATTGTGAAGATGAAAATAGAAATTTATTGTCTGCAGGTTAGACCAGCGCACAACGTTGTCAGCCAGCAGAGAGTTTCTCCTTTATCTGTGAACATCTTTGTCTTATTTCCTTCCAATAACTGTTTTCTTCTTCCATGAACAGCAAATGCGTCATTTCTCTCATCCTCCTGTGGTGGTCTTCTGGAAGATGCTCGAGTGACCCGGCCTTCGGAAGGAACACGCTGTTTTATGTCTTGAGCAGCATGGATCCTGTAGGTTCTCTGCTCTGGGTCTGTCTCGGGTCACTACAGACTTTAAGCCACTTTCACTGAGTCATGTTCTCCTGAAGGAATGAAGGGATGAAAAGTACTGCACACAGCTCTCCAGGCACAAACTCCAAGGGTGAGCTTCCATCTTAACGAAAGATGGAGACTGTGAGAGGTAATGCCGGGTTTCTCAAACCAGTTAGGAGAGTATCTGAACCAAATTCATCTGTGTTATTTGTAACTACAGATGTTTGATTCTGATGCCCAACTTTCTGAATGAAGCTCTCCTGAGGCAAGTGCCATGGGTTAGTTTTCTGTTGCTGGGCAGCCAATCACCACAGTTTGGTGGCTTGAAACAAAGCGCACGTGTCACCTCATACCATCTCGTGGTTTCTGTGGGTCTGGAGTGGAGGCACAGTTTACCTGGTCCTCTCTCGGGGTCTCGGGGCAGAAATTGAGGTGTCGGCCGGGCTGTCTACCTTTCTGAAGCTCAGGGTCCCCTTCCAAGCTCGCACAGTTGTTGGCAGGATTCAGATTCTTGAGGCTGCAGTTGGAGGACTGAGAGCCCCGGCTTACTAATGACTGTTGGTCCGAGGCCGCTGCAGGTCCCTGAGGCTGCCTGCAGCTCCCTGCCACGCGGCCCTCTCCACACGGCTGTCTGCTTCTTCAAGGCTGGCAAGGGGCTCTCTCTCTCCAGTCTGCCAAGATGGAGTCTAAATTACAAATTTAGAATTTAGAGCCAGAATTCTAAAAATGGCTCCCAAGAGTCCATGCTTTAATCCCTAGGTCTGGTGAATACATTGAGATGTCACCTCCGCAACCGTTACTTTGTATGGCACGGTTGACCTTCAGATGGAAGATTATCCCTGTGGACCTGCCTTGAATCACCTCGGCCCTGTTAAAAACAGAGTTTTCTCTGCCTTATAGTTGAAGAGGAAGCAAGAGAGTGGAGGCACAAGAACGGACTCCGACATGCCCTCTGTCGGCAGTTTGAAGATGGATCGGGGCATGAGAAAGAAGCAGGCAGCCTCCGGGAGCAAAGACCAGGCTCTGGCTGCAGCCAGAGGGAGCAGGGACCTGAGGCCGGCACCGCGAGGCAGGGAGCTCTGCCAGCAGCAGGCACCATCTCGGACGCGGAGACTTTCTCGTTTTTCTTCCGTTACAAGCACGTCACATGTTCCATCTGTCATCAAGGACAGGGGTAACTGTTGCACCTCCTGGAGCCTGGAGAATGAACGCAGGTTTGCTGACAGGTCGGTTTTGCCCTGTGAGATCCACTTTGGACCACTGACCTCCAAATCTATAAGATTATAAATTTGAGTTATTTTAAGCCACAAAGTTTATAGTAATTTGTTACAGCGGTAAAAGTAAATCATAGCCATTCCTGCCCAGTCAGATCTTAATTTTTCAAAGTCTTTTGTGTTCTCTTTCATATGACTCTTCCGTCCATTCGACAAATCTTAGTTTATAGCAATCAGATGACACAGCACATGATGCTCTCAATCATGTACAAATTCTTCCTCTCTCCAACAAGCGTTGGCATCTCGAGGGCAGGAGCAGTATTTTGAACGGCGCTACGTCTGACTCGGTAACTAGTGCAATGCCCTGCTGGCCCCTGGCGCTCCGTAAATGCTCACTGAGAAAACCAGAGTTGACTATTCTACAGCAGAATACAGTTTCTGTGGTAAAATCGTACGACAAGACAGTGAGAGAATTTCTCTCTAAAAGAGAAAGATTCAAAGTTTCTTCAATACGACATTATTCAAATTTTGCCGGGGTCTGTGTACAGAAAGAATGACCATGTCCTTCAAAGATGAGACCAGCTTCTTCTTAGATGTGGATTTTTTTTTGTGCCAGTCACTGGTGGCATCTAAGAAAGGAATGCATCCCACTGAGGGAGAAGGGGAGGAAATCACCCAAGTAAGTGAAGCTCGGACCTCAATTCCTCTGACTCCCACTCCTGCGGGCTGCAGACATGTCACCTCTTTTCTTGGGCTCCTGTTCCTAGACCCACTGAGCATGACCAGGACACTCTTACGAGCATTTCACACATGTCCTCTGTGGTCCTCTCTCCCCGGTGGTGGCGTTCTTCAGGCCTGCGTCGGTCTGTGGGCCTCTGGTCGCTGACACCATCTCTCCCTGCTGCTGCTCTCTCCTTCTCAGGGTTTCATCCTGAGCAAAGACTGGAGCCCCCTTAACTCCACAAACCCAATCAACACTCAGCTTTCATCTTTGCCAGAGAACACGATTTTCACATATCAAAAACTGGAAAAATAAAGCAAAATTTCCCTACGTCCTCAATTTCTTCATTGGACCCCCCAAACCTACTTGTCTTGATGAAATATGACTTTCCTCTGAGGGCACAGCTTCCCTGCTACTACTTTGTGATGGTTAATTTTACGAGTAGACTTACCTGGGCCACAGGGAACCCAGTTCCGTGGTTAAACGTTATTCTGGGCATTTCTGTGATGGTGTTTCTGGATAAGATTAACCTTTGAATCAGCAGACTGAGTAAAGTAGATTGTCTCCCCAGGGTAGGTGGGCCTCGTGCAATCTGTCGAAGGCCTGAACAGAACAAAAGGGCTGATTAAGGGAGAATTCACTCCCTGCCTGACTGTCACTCTTGGACATCTGTCCATTTCTCTCCTTCTGCTCAGACCTGAACTTAGACCATTGGCTCTCCTGGTTCCCAGGCCTCTGGACGCAGACTGGAACCACACCATTGACTCGCTTGGGTCTTCAGCTTTCTGAGTGCAGATCTTGGGACCTCTCAGCTTCCGAAAATACGTGAGCCAATTCCTAATAAGGAAGGAAAGAAGTGAAGAAGGAAGGAAGGAGGAAGGGAGGAAAGAAGGTTCTATGGGTGCTGTTTCTCTGGAGAACCCTGACTAACACACCTTTCCATCTGAAGCTGGACTTTCTTTGGCACTCCATACACCTAAGAACAGAAAAGTGGAAGTTGCTAAGAGAGTAAACCCTAAACATTCTCATCACAACAAAAATAACACGTTTTTTGTGTCTGTATGAGATGATGCATGGTAACTGTACTTATGGTAATCATTCTGTGGTGTATGTAAGTCGAGTCACTATGCTGGACACCTGAAACTTGGACAGTGCTGTGCGTCCCTCATCTCAATAGAATGAAAGAGAAACGTGGAGCTGTCCTCCCCATGCTCTCTAGTACTGCTAGAGTACTCTAGTGCTCTCTAGT
>NC_060270.1:490578-555997 GCF_021613505.1 Equus quagga | reverse complement strand
CTCTAGTGCTTCCTACGCTCTCCAGGACTGCTCCACACCGTTGCCTCATCCTTATATTAAAAACTCCTGCTTCCTTGAAGTGACTCCCATTCTATTGTAACATCTTCTCCTTAAAATCGTCATTTCCAAACTCCCCTTCCTCATGCTCATCCACCGACAACTGTAGAGCCTTGTTCTCCGCCTTCCTCTGCACCCCAAATGCTGTTACTAATCAGGCTCCTTCAATGTTCCAGCCTTCGATTTCTTGACTTCCTTATCATCAGAGGTTGTCTTCCTCAATTTTACTTCATCATTTTCCTTCCCTCTCAACAGACGTTTGTCTCATAAGAAACCAGCCCGTAACTCCTTAATATGGAGAGATAAGCACCAGCGATCACATCGCAGGTCTTCGGACCACGTGCAGAGACTTCTCAGAAACAAGACAAACTTTAACCTAGAAGCAATTTAATTGCCTGACTTCTCCGTATCTATATCTGATTGAGCAGGATAAAAATGACACAATGCAAAGATTACATCTCCTGCACATTCCAAGCCGCTAATCTCTGCTGTATCCTCAGCACCCCCAGGAATCCGTATAATTTACCCTGGTGAGCTGTTTCTACCTTTCCCCGAAGCCTATGGCAAAGGTCGACCTCTTGAATCCTGAATGTGTAACAGACCAGGAGAAATGCAGGGGTCCAGTTGCCCCTGTGTCCCAGCACTCACTGCCTTGGCTCGTTCCAGGAAGGTGGGAGGTCTCCATGAAGCATTCAGCTCGCTGACTGGGCCGTTGGCGGGAATGTGCTTCAGGTTGCTGTTTGTTTAGCACATTAACTGGTATGCTCTGCCCTGAACTGCCTTTCTTTCCCCCTGGAATGTTAAAATCTGAGATTTTGAATATGTCTTTAAAGAAAAGGGACTGAGGACACCGTTTGTTGTAATCTTGTTGAGGCGTTAGGCTGTCTGGGTGAAAGAATTTAACTACAAGTCCACCCTCCGTCCTTTCATGGTCTGCATCTCTGCTTGGGAACAGCACCTACAGCAACAAGCAGTGACTTCTCCACCTGAAGATACCAATTTGTCGTCTGTGAACATTCTCCTATCAGGAGTCTGAGGATAGTACCCCTGCTGGAACACGAGGCCAGGTGCTCCTGTGTCTCAATTGTCTCCCTCTCCTTATCTTTCTGCTTCCCAAACAGCTGCCTTTTCTGCCAGAGGTGAACGTACTTCCACTCCACGGAGTGAGCCGTCAACACGGCACCTTCCATTTCTCACCACCACCTCTGTGACTTTTCCTACATTTGTGTCCATCGTGGGCTCTGTGCCTTTGTGTTAGGACAGCCTCTCCCACCCCGACACAGGCCACCTCAGCCTGCCCCCTGCGCTTGGCTTCTTTCTACCAAAGCCTAAACGTGCGTAACCTTTCTTTTTACAAACAAGGCCAACCACATAAACTCTTCCCAAATTCCACTTTATGCTCAATTTCTATCCTTTCTCTCTCCTGCATTTGAAACTTTGAAGTACATTTGTCTGCATTTGTGTTTCCGCTTTGTCCCCTGCTACACAATCCTAATGACAGGCCTCCTCCCCCACGCTCCGCTGAAGCTGCTTTTTCCAGGGCCACCAGTCACTTTTTCACTAAGAAGACTTGGCAGTACTGGTCTTCCATGAGTTCCCAGATCTTCTGACACTCTCGATGGCCTTCGTTCTTGGAACCTCTCTTGCTTTGCTTCTTGTGACGCTGTGTGTTTCTGGCTCCCCTGCTAGCTCTCTCTGATCATTCCAGTCACATAGGTTGGCATGTCTTCCATTCACACGCTAAGGTCGTGCCTCTTCCCATCATCTCACTTCTCACGACAGCTTCTCCCTGAGTCACTGCCTTGACTTGCTTGGCTTTAGTTTGCATCCACGTAACAAGTTATCAGAGGAGAGGCAGCAAGCGTGTGATGCTGGAGCCAGACTGGGTTCAAATCACAGCTCCCCCACTCGCGAGCTGTGTACACTTGGGGAAAATAGTTAATCTCAGTAAGCCTAAAATTCTCCACCTGTGAAACGGGGCTAATAACACGATGCTGATTTCACAATGTCGTGCGTTAAATTTGTTGGTGTGTACAGACCCCTGGGAACCAGGCTGCCACATTTAATTACTGTTGAGTGACATCTATTATCATTAACTATTTCAGCTCTGTCTCTAGCTCAGATCTGCTTTTAGGCTCAAAATCTACATTCTCGTGTTGTTTACTAGAAATCTCTGACTGGAATCGCCCAATCGCTTTAATCTTAACGCGTCCAAAACCGCACCGATTTGCTTCTTCACTAAACCTGACTCCTCTCCCTCATTGCCTCTGTCAGCTATTGATGCCGTCACCTACCTGTTTGATCGAGCCAGACGAGGACGTTTCACTAGTTCGTTCTGCTCTCACATCCAATCAGTCACATTTCTCCTCAATTCTCCCATATAAATATCTTCTCTAATCTATCTTTAAATATTTTACACGTTTAAAAATACGCCTTGAACTGTGATATATTCCAGGACCTCTGCTGTGTATGGAGGACGCATGACAGGCAGTGGTTTGCACGGTTTCTACTCGATGGAGCTTTGAGTCAAGTGGAGAATGAAATTCATATGACATCACAAATAAATGTGAAATTATATCCACATCATCCCATCTCCCTTCCCAACCCCACTCCCACAGTCATGCCTGCCTCATCTTATCTTCCAGATTCCAGATTCAGGCTAGTACTGGGCTGTTTGCTTCTTTTTTTGCTGGCCAAAAGCACCTGGTACTTTCTATTGTAATAGAAGTTAACATATGGACTTTTAACTGCCTATTTATTTGTATATTTTTCTCACTAAACTGGAAGCACCAGCGTATGGCACATATCGGGCATTCAGTAATACTTTGGGGGAATAAAGTTAAAGTAGACGGTTCCATGGAGGAAGAAATGTTTGAGGCAGACACAGTGCAGACGTTCTGATGACTCAGTGAGAATTCAGGCCTCTCCAGCACTGGAGCTGGTTGTACGTGTTGGGAACAGAAAAAGAAAAAAAAATCCATTCCTGGCACATAGGTGCTCATTAAATATTTGCCAGATGGCAAACTAAGATGGAACAATTATAAAGGGTTAAAATCAAAAGAAAACTTAAAGCTGACTCCAAAACAAACAGGGAGACACTGAAGGATTTCAAGCAGTGCAATGATAGGAACAGGCACTTTTATGACAACCGTCATCATTTATTTGCTGCTGACAAATTCAAGACCCATCCTGGATGCTGTCTATACATTTCCATTTTATCTTCTGAACAGATGAGACGTGGAGACATAAGCTTCTAAGTAACTTGTCTACAGTCACAGAGTTAGCACGAGACAACCAGGGGATTCAGACTCAGACATCTGACTCCAAAGACTACTGGCTAACACAGCAGGGTCAGAGAAAGCAGCCATCGAGATATTCCGACCCTCCAGGACAAATGCTGAAGAACCATGGTCCCGTGATGGCAGCGAGAGTGGAGAGCTGCAACAGGATAAAGTCAAAGTTTTAACTGATGGGTTATAAGCAATGACGGAGGAGAATGAGTTTTAAAAATGATGAGGCATGGTGCAGAAAGAGAAAGTACCCTTCACAACTTTAGAGTTCATCAGTTAATTTAAAATTTTTGGATTTTCAGTATTTAATTCTGTTATCAAACTATCAATACATAGTAAACTAAGATTCTTAATGAGGCTTTTATGTAAAATCTATTCAATTTCATAACACAATATCTATATTTTATCTAAAATAGTACAGAAGAATTTTACCTACCAGCAACTCAATATTTTGCTCATGTCATTGGCCTGAGTCAGCTCTCCCATCTGTCTCTCTCGACAGCATTGGTTGTGGAGTAATGCATTTCTAGGGCAAAGGCTGCAGAACAGAAGCTTCGGGAGCATGACACAGACCCTCGCCATTCAGGCCCAGATCAAGAGAAGGATGGATCGTTTAAAGGGCTGTAACCCCTTTAACCTACAAAGTCATGAAAACCAGAGAAAGGCGTTTTCTAATTTTTTTTCTCCACTGGCATTTTCCTAGAGGTGCCCTCTGTCATCAGCTCTAGGAAAAGAGCAAGAGCATTGCTATTGCACTCGTTCTTGTCCCCCAAGAGGTAAACGTCAAGGTGGGATTAGACGTGCGAGAGATTTGTGGTGGAAATGCCATGACAGAAGAAAGCAGGACCCAGAGAAAGCAGGGAGCGCTATCAGACCGAGATGCAGCTCTGAGCTCTGTCAAGGACCAAGAGAAGGAACAGCAGCAGTGCAGAAGGAGTCTCAGAATATCGCTCAGTTCTAACAAAACTTTGGCCAGGCTGGATCCTGCTGAGGCATTCTGGACCGAAAGTCATCACTCAGAATAATCCCACATTTCCAGGAATGGGCCTGACTTAGTGTCCAGCCTGTCCTCAGTCATCAGCTGGAAGCATCCCATGGGAAGTGTGGCCTAAGAGCAAACAGCGCCAACTGTTCCTGTCACCTCCTTGAAGAACTTGCTCCACTGTCTTCTGGGCATCAGAACCTCTGGCGAAAAGCCTGCAGCATTTTAAGTTGTTCCCCTTTATGCGATTCGATGTTCTCTGGTGCTTTCAAAACTCGTTTTTATCTTCAGTTTTGAGCAGTCAGCATCAAGTGCACCCAGGATTTTTCTTTGTGTTTATCCTTGTTGGCATTTGCTGAGCTTCTTGAGTTTGCAAAGTTTTCTACAAATTTGGGAAGTTTTCAGCCCTTATTTTTCCAAATAATTTTTTCTTGTTCCCTTGTCTTCCTCTCTCTTCTGGGACTCACTTCCCCATATGTCAGCCCTTTCACTTTGTCCTCAGGCCTCTGAGGCTGTGCTTACTTTTTTCCAACCTGTTTCCAATCTCTTCTTCGTGTTGCTCTGTGTTCAAGTTCCCTTTCTCTTCCATCATCTCCATTTTGCTGTTAAGTCAATTCAGTGAATTTCTTTTTCATTTCAAATATCGTGTTCTAAATTTTAATATATTGATTTTGTTCTTTTGTTGTATTTTCTGTTTTTCCACTGAGATTTTTCTAAGTTTTCCTTCGGTATTAGTGGATTTCCTTTCCTTATGGAGTATATTCACAATGGCCAGCAGTCTCAGCACCCGCATCATCTCAAGCTTAGCCTCCATGAGTTGTATCTTCCCTTGAAGATATAAATTTCCTCGTTCCTTCAATGATCTTGATTAAAATCCTGGACATTATCAACATTATTTTTTGGAGACTCTGGAGTTGGCGATATTCCTTGAAGAGTGGTGATGCTTTGGTTCCAGCAGGCACGTAACATAGTTGTATTTAAGCTGCACATGCTCATTTCATCCAGTCCACGCTTACACCCATTCCTCTTGGCCATACCTGTGAGATGCCTCGCTCTTCTTCATTCATGAGTGGCTCAGTTATGGTAAGCCAGAAACTTGGAAGTTCTTACACACAGAATTTAGTGCTTCCCTTCTCCAACGCTTTCTCCTCCAGAATTAGTTCCTCATTCTCTGAGCCATTATTGTCCCCAGTTCTGTGTCTTGGTTCCTGAATCCAGAAAGACAGCATGTTTTTCAATGAAATTTTAGCAAACTCACATTGCAAACAACTCTGGGCCTCCTTTAACACCAAAGCTTCAAAAACAAGAACTCATCCCATACTTGTCCCTTCTTCAACGTTTCAACTTTTCTCCAAAATTGCTTTTTTTTTTCACTCTCCAAAGTCTTTAGGTAGTTTTCACATTTTGAAGTTTTTGGTTTTTGTTGTTTGTTTTTTTTGTTTGACGGGTTTTGTTTTGTTTTTTTTTTTTGCGTTTTGTTCAGTTTACAATTGTTATCTATGGAGACCAGATCTTAGAGTGTTCCCTGCCATACCTGAAGCTGAAACGCCATAGCAAGACTCAGCCTCAGAATTAGTTAAACCATAGATAATGCCATTATCCAGATCCATGTTTTTTCCGGGAATGATGTCCTGAGGGCGCAGGTGAGATTTTTTCTCCAGGTAACTAACTAAACAGGGGCTTTTAAAGAGATTAATCCCAAACTGCTCAGCATGGACTCTCTTCAGGCCATCTTTTCAATTCTGACATCTTCCCAAATAAGTAATGCTTTTATTCCAGGGTAGACAAAAGACTATCAGCACTTGTTACCATCAAAGTATTAATTCTTGTCATCAACATACAGAAAAAAATTTCATGCAAAGAAAGGGCAGTGAGCAATTTATATTTTTAACAAAATAATAATAATACAATACTAGTGTGTTTTTATTTCTCTTAAACCCACTTCTGTTCATCATGACAATACAGAAATGACTGGTCTCTTTCCAAAATGAGTGTTTATTGGATATTTTTGGTCTAACAAAATTCCCACTTAACTGGCACTAGCCAATTTGAGAAGTAAATATCAGCTTAGATATCAATGCATCAGCCAAAACATTCTTTTCAAGGTCTCGATAATAAGCATAATGAAAATAAAATCCTTAATCCTGTTACAATCTCAGATTAAGCTTGTCAGTTAACAACTTTAATTTGATTGTTAAACCTTTAAGTCTATATGTTTTCTGTAATAAATCATTTATTTGTCATACGAAATCAGTTGTAAAACAGTTGGCAAATAAATACTGCCTACAGCATAGTACTCATGCTGGAAACGGGGGTCACCTCCTATTGCAAAGAGAGGAGTATCTGAGCAGCATCTGAGCATCTCCTACGCTGGTCATGTACCAAATGCCCTTGTAACCACTCCATCTAATCGTCACTTCAGCACACCACAATTAGTATAATTATTCTCATTTTTAAAAACACATGAAGATCAAAGAAAGAAATTGAGCTCAATGTATTAAAAATGGTAAGTGGTAAAGTAAGAATTTAAATTTAGGTCTGTGTGACTCCAATGCATGCTTATTCTATATGTTACACTGCTAAATAAAACAATTTGAGATCGGGGTGTAATGAGCCTCAGTACTATTAAATCTGCTGAATTTTCTATGGCTAAATATAACTATGCTTTTATCACAAAGTAGTTAAACTAAATGCCTTATACAAACAAAATAGGCACATGATTTTAATAACTCACTTTTCTTTTTAAAGTTTGGTTTTTCGATGTTAGATATCCTAACTGAGTGAAATGTTGCAAGCCAAGAGGAACCGGGTGCAAGTTTAATGTTATTTCCTTCAAGTGCATTTGCAATCCATAGGTCGGTTATGAAAATTTTGCCCACTAAGGTGAATATAATGTTGTTTAAACCTTGTTCCAGGTATTTTGTTAAGTCCTATGCTCCCCAAGTTGTCAGATCCCCAGGGCCCAAGGGTGTGCTCGATGCCTAGAAAGTGTTCAGCACAACACTGTTGAGTGAATGAACCATTCCCCTTGGTCTGGACCATAATCTTTCGAGGATTAATTCAGTGTAACACCCAGCCCTTGTCTTCCCTGACAGCATCACTCTTCCCAGTTGGTACCATTTCTAGACCCACCCTCTTTCTCTAGACGTCCCTCACACACACACACACACACACGCACACTGGAATCCAAAGCAAGCTTTTGTATGTAACTAATTTTACTTAAAGCCTGAGAGGAAATTTGATTTACATCTTAACAAGGCAACCAGTTTTAAATGGAATATAAAATGTCCCTGCCCTTATGAGAAATGGGGGAAACTTGAATACCGACTAAATATTTGATGACAACAAGAAGTTAATGTTTTGCTGCAGATGTGGTAATGAAATCGTGGTTATTATATACACCTAGAGGCCTTAAATTTTAGAGATCTGTGCTGAAGTATTTGTACATGAAGTGATGTGATGCTGGGATTTGGTTTAGAATAATCCAGTTGGTGGGGAGGGAGGAGCAGAGTGTAGACGAAGCATACATGTGTTGTCAACACGCTGATAAGCGTTGACGCAGGGAGATGGGTTCATGGAGGCATCATCATACTAGCTTTCCTTCTTTTTTATGTTTGAAAATCTCTGTACCAAAAATTTCTTAAATAAATGAAGAAGCTTCTTCTTTAAAATAAATTTAATAAACAAAAAGACACCTGGAACACCCCTTCCCTTGCATCCTAGTCCTGTCGTGTTTCTTGATTCTTATCTTTCTCTCCCTTCTTTCTGCTACTTCCCCCTCTCCTCTTTCTTTCTCTCAGTAACAAGAACAGAACACACAAATGCTTACGTTTTATCATGAAGAATCACATACTCTTCCAGCCCTTAACTCTAAGCTCAGACCTCCATTGAGTGTCAAAGACTTAGGGCAAGGACAGAAAATAAGAGCTGGCATTTAGCTCCTCCCGTGTGCCAGACTCTTGCAGGTGCTTTCATCAGTCCTTCTAGGTTGCATCATCCATCCTCACCATCACCTCCAGGAAGGCTCTATCACTGTGCCCCATTTTACTGTTGAGGAGACAGTGCGTGGTGAGACGAAGGAAACTGTCTGAACCAGACAACCAGGAATTGGTGGAACCAGGATTGGAACCCAGGCAATATGGTTCTATCCAACCGCCATACACCATCACCACTGTGATAGAGACTTTGTAGATGGGCCGTTAACTCCAAGAGGAAGGCCACCCTTCTTCTATGGTGGCACAGGGTGGGGAGAGGGATGGCTTAGTTTTGTTTTTCTAGTTATGTGCTCACTTATTTGGTAGACACGCAACCTAGGCCAGGCTTGTCTTGGGCTGCCACAAGAAGAGTAGTTTTCAGCACCCACACTCCAAATCTCAAAAGTTTATATAGAGGCCCTCACTGGGTTCAGTTACACACACAGGGGACCTTAACTGGGTTTAGCCGTGTACCCAGTCCAGATAGCCTCCTCATTACCATATTACTCTCTCAAGGTGGAACACACATGGCCAAAACAAAAGAGGCTGGGACCTCCAGTTGCCTGGGTCTAGCTCACAGGACAACTGGCCATCATGCCTTCTTGATGGCCTTCCCCAACACAGCCAACCACTGACATCTCTCCACAGACACCAGTGATTCCTTAAAAGGTTACCCACCATTCTTTTACTGATTTTTGCCCAGTTTGGTTTTTTTCCTGCTATCACTGAACAATGCATACAGTCTTGAAATAAATTCTTAGCTCCTTTAACTTTCACAAAAATTTGTTCTGGTTTTTCCTGTACCCTCTTTCTTTGACTCCTTTTTTGTCACCATTTTTCTTCCTGATACGCAAACGCTGGGGACATACCCCGAAGCTGACAATTTGACTTCCATTTCCAGCTCACACATGCACGTTCAATGACAGTTCCTCCATATGAATGGTTTCAATGGTCACCTATTTCCTGTTGACTTCAGCATCTAAGTTCTCACTCTTTTGTCCTTTATTATCACCTGCCTACAGGTAATCTCCTCCTAGATATCTGTCACCAGCAGAAACTCAGTCTAGAACTAACTATATTAAAGTAAAATTTTTACCAAAGTACAGCATACATACCCAAAAATGTACACAAACCACAATTGCATAGTTTATCGAATCTTTGTAAATGGAGCATGAGCATCTGTGGAGCTCGCACACAGAGAAACAGTACATCAGTGGCATCCGAGATGTCCCTGTAGAGCTCGCTGCTAACCACTATGCCTTTCAGAGTAGTCGTTATCCTGACTTCTAACTCCATAGAGTAATTTCGCCTTTATTTGTATTTGATTTAAGTGGAACCATGACGCATATCCCCTTATGCAATGGCTCCTTTTTCTCACCACTGTGTTTAAGATGCTGTTGAGCATAGCTGCAATTTGTTTATATTCATTGCAAGTAATATTCCATTGTATGAATAACCAACTTTTTAAACCCATGTTATGGAGGATGGGCATTTTGACAGTTTCCAGTTTGGGGCTACTAGGAATAGAGTGGCGTAAAGACTGGGGCAAGTGTCTGTGAAGTGTACAACATTCTGTCGTTTCACTACATCTGATAGTGGAGCTACTGAGTGACAGAGGATATACATGTCTCACTTTAGTAAATACCACCAACAGCTTTCCAGAGTGGTTGAACTAATTTACAAGTGGATACAGTTGTGTGTGTTGCATTTGTAGAGCTAATATTTTTTAAATACTTACTTTTTACTCTTCCATTACTATCAATGACACCAAAATTCTGCAGTTACAAATATAGGAACTCAAGGTTATATTTAATTCTTTTATTTGTGTGTCATCTATGAGTTGTTCAGCAAATGCTTTTCACTTTTATCAGACCACTCAAACAATTGGTGTGATTACTGCAAATGTTACACAAAAATATCAAGGAGAAAAGCAAGACACTAACCCAGACCAGGGCTGGCCTGCAAACTACGAAGAGTCCGTGACGCTAGGGAAAAGGTAATTAACTGTTTAAAGACTTTGATAGCAATTCGGCCTTCCTACAACTCCCCAGCAAGTGATAATCGTGCTAATAAATAATTTTTATTGGACTTTATAAAAGTATTGCCCACAATGGATTAGAAGAAGGAAAAGCTGGCCTCTCTGCCGGGGGTTTGAGCAGCAAGGGCCCGGACACTGGAGTTGAAGGTGGATTGTAACGGGGTGGTATGGCGTGCTGAATTACTTGAATTTTATCCTGTAAGAACGGTTTTAAATTAGAATCGACACACATTCATGTGATGGAGAATTCCAGCAGCTATACAATGTCAGTATCAAAGGAAGAGATCTCGGGGGCAGGAAAACCCAGAGAGAAGTGATTCAGTGAGGGGTGAGTGATGGTGAAGATGGGGAGGTGCTCCTGGAAAGAAAACGGTGGACTGGAAAGTGGTTTCAGGGGTAGAATGGACTGAACTTGATGATCGATTGTACGGGTGAGGTGGGTGATTTCTCAAGAAGTGTTAAATATAATTGCAAGATTTCCATATCAGAGGACGGTGAGGAAGGTTCTCAGGGTCCAGCTGTCTGGTTGAAACATTCTGAGTTTGAGCTGACCATGGAACTTGAAGGTAGGAAACAAACCGCATCTCTAGAGTGAGGAGTGGCATCCGGGACAGAGAAGGTGAGGCAGAAGAGCTCAGTGCGTGTGCAGCAATTAGACTCCTGGTGGGGATGAGATTGCCCACGCAGGAGGTGTGCAGCATGAGGAAGAGAAACCCGGCTTCAGAACTCTCCTCGCACGGCTGCTGAAAAGACAGACACTGCTCTGGAGAATCCAACACCAACGAGTGAGCTGGAGAAACCAGCAAAACCCAGAGAATAAAGCAAAGCCAAGTCGGGAGGAGAAACAGAAGAAAGGATTTTAGTAGGAAGGGAGTGGTGTACGAGAAATCTAGCGAAGGTGACGATCACTCTTCTGAGAAACGTGCTGCAGTGAAGATGGCCGCTCAGGTGGGAAGAAGCCAAGGAGATGCCTTGTTTATGGATGAGGACAAATGAAGCAAATCTGTAAACCTAAAGTAAACATCCTGTTATTAGAAGATAAACATTACTTTTATTGTTATATAATCTCCAGGAACTAGTCTAGTCTCTAACTTTTAGAGACTTAATATATTTTTGGTGAATTAATGTACATGAATGACCACAATAACAAAATTAAGTGAAATTTTGAGTCATTTTTGTTGAATCTTTACACTTGGAACAGGTCATAATATTGCTAGAACACACTATCCAATCTATGATTTTCACCTTTTTAAGAATTTTATAGTAAATCTGGACTCATCCAAATTCCTTCACCACTATTACACTTTTCTCATTCCTCTGTATTTCTGATAGAATAATCAACTAGAACTTTAAAACTTGAGATGAATCTTGATTTTTGTGGTCCACGCAGGAAACCAGTGTGATGGCTATCAGGCATTTGCTTTATCCACTTTTCCTTCCAGTCAACTAATAAGAAACAGGTAAGTGGTATGTTAAAATATTCAGTCTGTATTCTGAAGTTACAGTGATAATAGGTCAAAATAAAATAAATTATTTGTAAACAATAGTTTTAATTTATTTGGGCTTTTGAAACATTTAGGCAATTTGTACTTGCTTTGTATGAAGCATTCCAGAACACAAATAAACAATAATTGATTCTTTGACCTCGATAAATAGGAGCAAATCTTCAATGCAGTTTTCCTGAGGTCAAAATGCTCAGAACCCTAGGGTACTGTTTTGCTAGTATTAGAATTACAAAGAAGCACGAGTAGTGAGGGTCTCTAATATCTGAGACTAATAATCACTCTTTCTATGTCTTCCATGGTCTGATCCTCTGAAGCCCACAATTCAATAACCACAACCACTTGTGTCAGCCAAACACTAAAACTCTGGCTTTGCTCCCAGTGCTTTAACCTTGTATTATATTTAGCTTTAAGTGTGATTTCTTAGGAGCATTCCATAATTAGTCTTCTCAACAGCATATTTTGTCCATTAGTTGTCTTTTTTTCTTTTTAAAGATTGGCACCTCAGCTAACACCTGTTGCCAATCTTCTTTTTGTTTTTTCTTTCTTTTTCTCCCCAAAGCCCCCCAGTACATACCTGTATGTTCCAGTTGCGTGCCTCTGGCTCTGCTATGGGGGACGCCACCTCAGCACAACCTGATGAGCAGTGCCATGTCCGCGCCCAGGATCTGAACCAGCGAAACCCTGGGCCGCAGAAGTGGAGCACGTGAACTTAACCACTGGGCCACGGGGCCAGCCCCAGTTCAGTCTTTTAACATCAGATATTCATATTTCCTTCCAGACGGACACAGAGTAAAGGTTGAGAAAATTTTCTTATTTTCAGTCTTAAATCAAACTATAAATAAGAAAGAATTAAAAGTAAGTCATAGACAAGTATGTGCATTATTCTCTAACCCATCTTTTTTCTAGGAAGACATTTTTATTTCCATCTAAACATTCAAGATTCTCATATTGCATTAAAAAATGATGAAAAGAATAGTGTGAGTCCAAGCTGCTATGTCCTTTTGTTACTGATACAGGCCCAGTTTAAATAGAAATTCTCTTCTTGTCTCCTTTCATCAGTTCGACAATGATCGTGAATTGTAAATGTCCCAAGTCAGAGGTATTTATCACTGTGAAGTAAATGTGGCTTGAGGTATCAACACCCCACTTTAACTTACACGTTAAACTACAAGGTGAGCAGATGCAGGTGTTGGAAATATTTCCACTACCTGTTTTACTTGAGCAATACATTTATCATATTGCTTATAGCAGAGCTATGAAAATTGAAAGTTTCCCCTCAAAGCAGGTCCCAAATTTCTCCAGTTTCCTTGACTTTTAAGTAGCTGTGCAGTAGATAAAAAGAATGAGAAACCATAAATTTTTTGGTGCTAGAAGTGAAAGGGACTCATGCTGCCCTGCCAAAAATATTTGGCCCTAAATGTACACATATTTTGTTGTATTTTAAATTAAATACCTTATCTTATAAACAATATTGTTTTATAAATCATATAATATACTTCATATAACATACTTGCTAACATACTTCAGATCAAACTTAAGGTGTGACGTCACTGCCGTATGTGATCTCAGTCGACACCGATGGGAGAGAGGCATTGCTGATGATCCGTCTGGTGGTTCCACTCTGCAGACCAGAGATGCCCGTGGGAGATGCTGCAAGGAGAGTTGACGCTGTGATTTCAGAGTGGGATCTCTGATGGGATAGCGATGGTACTCGAGCCTCGTTGAGTGCAGGTGGAGGCACTTAACCCTCGGGGGAAGGTGTGCGCCCTTACACAACGAGCCACAGGGAGAAAACGGTCACCAGAGTGTTCTGACTGATAGGAATCACAGCCATTTCTAGTTACTCATAGCCTCAGAAATGAAATGAACTGATCCCTAGAAGCCCATTTAAGTGCTCTTGACGTATATAGGATGATAAATTCCAGATTCACTGGGCAAAAATCTGACCTGAATTGCCATTTGGAGAGTCACAGCTTAGTTATTACGCGTAAGTCAGTTCAGGACAGAGCCCGTCCCATGATAAAGTTGAGGCTGGTCACTTTGACAAAGAAACTTGCATTAGTTTCCCCAGATGGACCCATTACCCTCTGGCATAATGATTTTAGATAGGGGAATACCCATACTTCAGAATTTGTTAGTTCCTGGCTCTGAACGCATGCTGTTCCTCAGAGCAGAGCATGCTGTTCCCAATACCATCATGTTCCACCGATCAGATCAGTCTGAGTTGTTCCAGTGGTGGTTTCGGGACGTGGTGGGGTTAGGATATACTTGGCAGAATTCTCATATTGGTTCCCTTTACATGGAACAAGAGCCATTGTGAAAACAAGAACAAAGGAAGTCTCTGCGTCTCTTCCCTCCCTGAAGAAAGTAAACCAGGCGCCCTCCCTGGGGAGTCACAGAGACCAGCGCTGCCGTCCGGGACTCGAGAGATGCAGGGTTGTGAGTCTCAGCGCAGCACCAACTAACCCGCCTGCTGGGTCCACGTGGAAGCCTGACGGGCCACGGAGAACGGCAGCAGGTCATGGGAAACTGAACCGATGCCTGTGCCCATCGCAGCTGTGGCTCCAGATCCGGGGTCTTTACAGACACAACTCAACTCGGCTTTTAGCACCTGCTAGGCAGCAAATAAGTTATTTTCTATTAAAGTCAGTAACAAAATCTGGAGCAGTTTGCATTTACATGTCAGAGACAACCATGTAGCTTCGCTGTCTGGCCACTGGGCCGTGTCAACTCTTTAGCTTTCTTTCCTAAAGTACAGAGAGGCTCTTAGTCTGCCAACTAGCCGGCACTCTGGACGACTCAGGGAGACAGACGTGGGCCAGAAGGCGGGAGACACGCTCAGCGCTCGAGTCTGCTCTCTCGGTGCAGTCTCAGGAGTTCAACAGCCTGGGTCATGTCAGAATCATCTTTCTAAAGTAAAAGACAAGACCAACCTCAGAAGAATAAGCACGATGTTTTGTGAATGTGGGTTTTAGAGGCAAAATATCCAGTATTGGGGGAGCTACCCAGTCACCAGGTGCTCAACGTGCCTGTTTTGAGTGTGGTCCTGAGTGCGAACCTTCGCGTCCTCAGGCTCAGGCTGTAGAACGGTAGTGCTGCCACTGGGCACAATGACTCAGTCATTCAAACGGTTTTGGGGTTGTCCGTGGCACGCAGATGCTGCATGAAGTTTGTGGTAAACCTCATAAATAAAATCAGCAAAACCCCTGGGGCTTTTGAAGACAGGCCATGTGCTTGCTAGAACAAACTCAGAACAAAGTTGGAAAGGTAGCGACAAAGTGGGCTGGTGAAAGAGAAGTGAGAAATTGCTGGAGTCATGAAAAAATTCATAATTTAAGAGGAATTAGTGCCCTAGAAAAATAGACCCTTCCCCTATTCTTAAGGAAAATAAAACCGGTGTTTCCAAAAATACAGAGAAAATGAGCATCATGAAAAAATGAATAATTTCTTTTTAAAAATCTGCTGTCAGTTATAGTCAGGATGTGACCCAGCTAAATTTCCCAATATAATGATTTTCAGTTTCCTTTTTTTGGAGGGAGCAATTGTCAACATTTGCTTAAATTATGGCATCAGTGCGACCATAGACTGAGCTCCTTCCTGGGTCATATAGGAGCATGATGATCAATGACTGTTTTTGCCCCTTTTGGAAATGCCAGAAACCACTGGTCAGGGTGTGGCTCGTTTGCACGCAGACGCAGGATTCACGGTCTGAAGAACCCGCCTTCCCATCCTGAGTGTGCTGCTTAGTGGGTCTGGACAAGGCATTGCTTAGGACCAACGCAGGTCGCGTTACGGTTCTGCAGCTCAGGATCTTTTCAACGGGCCTGCGGTTATGACGGCCCAATTACTTAGTCACTCAAGTGACCAAGTCTTTTGCCAACTTCAGTGCATCTTAGCATTTATCTCATACAATTAATAATTTTACAATTAAGTGGCTTAACTTCTTTCCCTGATTATTAAAAGAGTTAAAGACTCTCTGTCAAAGGTCATAACAACGTTGATTGGAAATCTGCACTCATTTACTGTGATAAGCAAGCATATTATTCAACCAGTTAAAAGTCAAAAAAATGAGGAAATATTATCAAGATCGCTTAAAGAGGAATATATCTGTCCATACACAGGTTATTTAAAAATATCCCCTTTCACTTATTAATCCAGCAGAGAAGGCCTCTCTTTGTTTCATAAAAAAGCATCAGTTAAGCAGAGGGAGAAGCTGTCATTGTGCCCTTCTAAATTCACTTTCAACATAGTCTTAAATAAAGAACAAAAAGGTATTCTTGTTGTCTGTTACATGGCAAATTAGGATGCCTTCATTCATTTACAGAAGTCATTTGGCTGGACCCATGCACATAGTGTAGGATTTGCAGTTGGGCAAGGCAGGAACGCGAGAGACCACACACAGCCTGTTCTGCCCTCAAACCTCCTACCACCAGATAACACTGACACCAGGAGGAAACCTCTTCTCACAGCAGCTAACCCATCACTCTGTCACCCACGTGCCTCGCGGGGACATGGCACGCAGCTCTGCGCGGCTCTGTGCTCCTTCAGGGGAGGGCGGCCCTAGGGCTCCACACAGTCCCTCTGACTATTCCTACAGCAGTATGTGACCTTTCCTGCAGTGTTAGAGCTCACGCATACCCAGTTCCCTGGCCACCTCGCCTACCAAGGAGCACACTTGGGCACTCTGGCTGCTGTCCAGCCTTGCAACCGCTGCTCAAAACAGTAATAGTAATAATAAGTGGGAAAATGCACAAGAGCTTGTAAAAGTGTCTAATAAATGTATGGCTAAAAAGTGGTCCTGAATTTGATTAGTCTAAATTTAATGTCCTCTGTGCTTAGGAATCAGGATGAATGTGTGTCCTTGGGAACATCTTCAGATTTCAAGGTCATCTAATCATATTTTAAGGGTTCTTCAGCAAATAGCATCAGGTCCTACAAACCTGACTGAGACAACATTTTTATTTAACACATGTTTACCAAAAATTGAACTGAAAGTCTTTAGATTTAGGTTTAGTTTTAGAATGTGGTTCTTCTGAAAGTCATGAAACTGATGTGTGCATCAGAAACTTACACCAGATTATTCACAATGGTGAAAGCGATATTCTTAGGCTGTTTAGTGCAGGGCATTAAATAGGGCCTTTGTGGTCCTGTGAGATAGCAGACCCCAGATAAGTTCCGCTTCCAGGGCAAGGATGAAACGCTAGAAGGATTTAATCCTAAGATCTTATTTGACTGGTCAGGTGCGGAGAATAAACTATTAAGATACAATAGAAATATTAAAATTATTAACCTGGAATTCTCGTGTAATTCTTTCTGCACCAGTAAAATATGTCCCCCCAAATAATGAAATAGTCTTTATTATACATTTCTAAATTGCATAGACAATTTGCATATGACAATGTATTAAGTGGCTAAATTATTCAATGTAGTATGCATCAATAAATGTTAAAAACATTTTTTCACATCTCCCATATATTTCTTTGAATCCTTGTTTATAAATTCTAAAATCTGTAAAAACAAATCTGGACCACCTTTGAGACTGTCACTGATTTTTCAGATGCTTAGTAAACATAACCAGCTGTGGTTTTGATGGCTATGAAAGTGGATATAATACCTTCTCTTCCGTTATTCTGTATATCCCTACATTCAACAAACATAAAGATATGTCCCAAAGTTATTTGCAAAATAGCTATAAGTTTCCATAAAGCTTCTCCCACCACGTTCTAGCATCATCAGCCCTGCTTGGAAGGAATGGATATTGAGGAGAAAAGGATTCATTCACTTAACTAGAAGACATTTTCTGCTTCTTGAGCATCCACACAGAGAGGATGAGAAATACATGGCAACAACCTAAAGGCCCCATTTCTTAGGAAACTGTTTAGAAAAATATTTCAAAGGATTTAAAAGAAATATAAAGAGTATACATTTTTTAAAGATTGGCAGCTGAGCTAACATCTGTTGCCAATCTTCTTCCTTTTTTTCTTCTTCTTCTCCCCAAAGCGCCCCCAGTGCATAGTCGCATATTCTTAGTTGTGGTCCTTCTGGTTGTGGGATGTGGGATGCCACCTCAGCATGGCCTGACGAGCGGTGCCATGTCCGTGCCCAGGATCCGAACCTGTGAAACCCTGGGCCACCGAAGTGGAGCGTGGGAACTTAACCACTGGGCCATGGAGCCAGCGACAAGATTATGCTTTTATGGTTTGATGATCCTGACTTAGTGAACTCAGGAAGAATAGATAAACTTACCATGCTTTTATTAGTAAGGAAAACTCAGGAGATTTTAACTAAAAAGTTTTAAAATCACTTTTATTAAGAAATTTAAACAGACCCAGCCCTGATGGCCTAGCATTTAAAGTTCTGTGTTCTCCACTTCAGTGCCAGGGTTCATTTCCTTCTCGCAGAACCACACCACCCAGCTGTCAGTGGCCAGGCTGTGGCGGTGGCTCACACAGAAGAACTAGAGGGATTTACAACTAGGATACACAACCACGCACTGGGGCTTTGGGGAGAAAAAGTAAGAAGATTGGCAACCAATGTTAGCTCAGGGCGAAACTTTCCCTGCAACAAAACAAAAAGAGAAATGTAAACACCGACTTCAGATGTTATAAGAGTAGGAATGGGCACAGGAGAAAGAAAGTAAAGGGACACTAGTGCAGCCAATGAGTGCGAAACAAGTGCAAGTCGTGTAAAGTCTCGAGATAGCAAGTTTTTGCTGTTTTTTTAAAGCCAATTGAAATGGGGATTCCGAGCCCCACTCTCCAGAGGTTCTGAGTTGTTAGCTGTCTTTCCAGGCCACAGTTGGCACACCTGGCCATTTCCTGTGGACGCAGCGCACACGGCACAGAAGCACCGGGAGACCGTCTCGGGAAAGCCCCAGGCCCCGCTGTGCGGCACCTGCCCGAGCACTTCCCACAGCCGGCATTGTTCCTCCTGAGCATGCTGGGAACTCCTGTCATTCTCGCCTCTCTGCTGTCGAGCAGCTCAGGGCAGTCTCCTGCTACAGCACCCAGTTCAGTGGCATCCTTGTCCCCTGGCCGACTACAGCATGACCGCCCTGAAACAGGGTCCTCAGAATCTAAATCTGCAGACAGCAGAAGCATGGGGACAGGAGCCAAGCCTTCCTCCAACATTTAGTGCCTGGACCTGCACGCTTTAGCCCTGGGGGCACCCCAACAGAAGATGAACTGTTAGTTCAGGAAGGTACAGCCCCCTAGAGATCAGTGTCCCACCCGGAAGGGTGTCACCCTAAGCTCATACCTTGGCTAAGCCCTTGGCCGGCAGGCCCACCACTCCAACAGGTCAGGTGCGTCGGTGGATCCATAAGACCAGAGGGTTCCAGGGTGAGGCTTTTGATTTATAGCCTCCTTCGCCATGAAATGGGTCCCTGAGTCTGAGGCGACATCCTACAAGATCACATGTTTATAGATCAGATATTCTACAAGCACTTGGATGGTTGTGGTTATGGAGGAACTGTGGGTGAAGAACCTGCCCATATTTAGAACAAACATTGGCTGAAATAAGGAAAAACTGCTGCCTGGTCCAGGAGGGAAGGGATCCAAGGTTATGACTCTGTGATCAGGAGCTGGTTGCCTTCTCAAGGAATGGTGCCCTATCGAGAGCTCAGCGTAGTCTCTGCGGCCGACAGATTAGCCATCCCGAAGGAGGCAGTAGTCCGCGAGCCCTGGGAAAGGGAGGCCGTGCCGTGAGTCCGTGGCATCCTCCATCCCCGCCACCGCTGCGCTGTGTTCACTGGCCGCTGTGCCATCCTGCTGGCATTTTAGGAGCCACATCCAGGAGGTTCGCCCCTCTTTCAGTTAGCTGTCGGGAGCGTCCAGGAGGCAGAAGTGGAAGAGCCAGAGCGGTAAATACCACTGGAGTCTAGACCTTCATTCGTGTAATTTGTTTGTGCCTCTGGGTCTGGCCTGGTCCGATCTCAAATGCACACTTTCTAGCACCCAAAGAGCTGCTGTGCTCACACCCACACGTAGGACCCGGTGCATCTGTAACACCCAGGGTCCAGGCAGCAGCGACTAAAGCTGTGCTGCTTAGATTAAAGCACTCCACCCTCTCCGTCTGGTTTTTCATGTGCTAGAATGTGAAATGAGTAAGGAAGTTGTGGGGACCACCACACCTGACTTTATCAAGTTGCTGATGACACAGAGTTTGAAACTTATTTTGCATATTGTAAGAGACAGAAATCCAACCTAATTTTCTTCTAGTTGTTTTCACACTAAATAAACTATTCTTCCTCACTGGATTTATATATCATCTTAGAAATATATAAAATTATCTCCATACTGAAATCTATTTACAGATTATCTTCCACTGATTTATTCCTATTCTAACCCCATACAGACTGGGTTATAGTAGCTTTGTGGTATATTCTGACATCTGGTACATCCCAACTCATTATTTTTATTGATAATGAAATTTCTTGGCTATTCTGAGGTATATAGTCTTACAGAACATTTTGAGGTTATTTTATCCTATCTATATCTCCCCAACAGGGCTTGGATTATAAAATATTAGGTACAGGAAATGTAACTCTTATATGACAGTCTTCTCAAATAAAGAGCAGGGTTTGTATTTCCCCTTGTCATATTTCATTTTAAATCCTTCTATTAATTTTAAAATCTATTTTCCTTAGTTCCACAGCTTTCTCAATAAAGTTATTCCGAAAGATCCCGTGATTTAGGTACTCATGTGAATAAAATTTGTCTCCAGTTTCCATTATTAGATCTTTATTTCCAGTATCAAAGAAGCCTACTGTTATTTGTTGTATTAACAAAACTATATGACCAGAATCTCTGATTAATTTCCAGCAGCTTTACTGAAGTATAACTAAGGCATAATAAACCACATGTATTTAAAGGGTACACTTACTAAGCTTTGGCATACGTACGTGCCTGTGAAACAATCAAGATAGGACCCTATTGATCACTTCATGCCCTTTCTCACCCCAGCCCCGTTTCCAGGCACCTACGATTCTGCTTGCTGTCAGTAGAGCTTGGTTTGCATTTTCTAGAACGTTACGTAAACAGAATCATACATTATTTAAAACATTTTAAATTTAATTTTAATTTAGGGTTTTTTAAACGTCTCCCAGCAGTGTTTTGTAGTTTTCAGCATATAGGTCTTAGTTAGATTTATCCCCAGTGATTTCGTATCTTCTGGTGCTAATGTACATGGAATTTTTAAAATTCTGATTTCTGAATGTTAAAAATATACAAAAATCCAAAAGTTTTTTACATATTGCTGTCATATCCTGCAGTCTTGATGAAGTCACTCGTTATCTTCAGTAGCTCCTGTGTAGATTCCATCAGATTTCAACCACGTTGTTTGCAAATGATGATGGTTTTAATTCTTCTTTTCAAACCTAAAATCTTTCATTTTTGTTTTTGCCTAACGGGACTGGCTAAGTCCTTGCTCTTTGCAGCTTTCTGCTCTCTGGGCCTCTGCTCTGTGAATTCTGAGCACTCCTCATGCCCATCTCTCCCGTGGGGAGACCACCAGGCTTCCCCATGTTCCTCTGCTGCTCTGAGTCCAGGGCAAATGCAGGACTCAGGCGTCTGTCCCCATCGCTCAGGGGCCACTGTCCTTCGTGGCCTGGTGTCCGCTGCCTTGAAAATCATCTTTTCACATATTTTGTTCACTTTTTCATTGTTTCAGGCGGGAAGGCAAATCAACCCGTGTGAGTCCACTGTGGTCGGAAGTGTCCGTCCTCTTGTACTAATTTTAGTCACTCACTGATACAGGTGTGTTAGTAAATGGACAAATTTATATCCCATTTTCTGACATGGTTACTAAATATTTCACTTTTTTTATCTGTGACATTTGCTAGAATTATTTTAAAATATTGAAATATCCGGATGATAGTGACTTTCCTATTGTTCATAATTTTAGCAAGTTATTTTAAGTATTATAAAGTCGGTTTGGGGTAATCTGCATCGTATCTAAGAGTTTCTTCTCCTCTTACCTCTTAGAGTTTTAGTTAGGAATGACTCCTGATTTCTGTTAAATCCTGTTCAGTGTGTATTTATATGACTTTTTTCTCCTTTAACTTGGTGCTGTATGGATTAGACTGATAGACTTTCTGTTCTCAATCATCCTTGATTTCCTGGAATTAAAGATCAATGGTCTTTGGCTACAATACCAGATTCTATTTGTTAAAATACACTTATATCTTTGCAATTAAATCCATAATAAAGATATATTTTTGTTTTCACTATACTTTATTACACTTTAATATTAAAATTTTGCTATTTCATGAAATTTTCTATCTTTTCCCATGTTCCAAAATATTTTAAATAATATAAAAGTTGTCCCATCTTTTAAAGCTGTCAAGAGTTCAGCTGTGAACTCTTCTTAATTGGAGCCTTTATTAATGCTAAATCTTAGAGTACTATTTGAGCTTTTCTGTGTTTATTGGTCTATTCAGATTTTCTCTCCCTTCTCAGATCAACTTTGGTAATTTATATTTAGATGAAAAACTCTTCAACGTTCTCCATAATTCTTATTCATTTGTATGAATATGTACATAATAAACTCCTAGTTTTTACAGTACACATATTTAGTTCCTTTCTTTTTTAATCTTTACTACTTTATTCATAATTCACATCAAGATATCTGGTTTGTTGCTTTATCCTTTCTATGATATTTTTCAGTTTCAGTAATTTCTGATTTTAGCTTTATTAATTCCCAGAACCTATATTTTATGGTTTATTGTTGTTTTGCTTTCTAATTACTAAGGTTAAATGTTCGAGTAATTTATTTTCAATCTTTTTAATTAATAAAATCATTTAAAGATATAAAATTTCCCAAGAGCACAGTGTCAATTGTCTTCCTCAATTAAGTAAGCTTTTCTCATTGAGTGTTACGGCTGAAATGCAGGCATTTCACCAAGTTACCTGGATGAGTCTGTGCATTTAAAGATTCAAGTTTTTCTGAACATTCTTCTATTAATCTCCTAATTGTCACTTTTATCTACTCTTTTTCCTTCTTTCTTATTTTATTTTAATATGGAATCTTTAAAAAGCTTTCTTACATGTTTATTGAGGTACAATTGATATACAAAAAGATGCACTTTTTTGGTGTATACAATTTGATAAGTTTAGACATATGCATACAGTGTTGGCCCTTTTTATTCTAACCTTCAAATCTCTTACCTTTTCATTCATCATGCCCATCTCCTTGAGACTTCAATCAAGTGTCTGAGACAGCCCTGGCGGTTAAGATCCAGGGGCTCAGTGGTTAAGATCCAGCGCTCTCATCACAGTGGCCCGGGTTCCCTTCCTAGTCAGGGAATCACACCACCCGTCTGCCGGTGGTCATACTGTGGTAGCTGCATGTTGCTGTGATGCTGAAAACTGTGCCACCAGGATTTCTCATACTAGCAGGGTCACCCAGACTCAGACAGAGCAGGAAGAAGGACCTGGCCACCCACTGCCAAAAAACTGGCTGTGAAAACCGTATGAATAGCAGCAGAGCACTGTCTGATAGAGTGAACATGAGAGGGTGGGGCAAAAAGGCTGGGCAGGGTTCTGCTCTGCTGTCCACAGGGCGGCTAGGAGTGGGAATCCACTCAGCAGCACTAAAAACAAATGGCTATTTTAGTTTTACAGTGATACAATTGCAGTTTAGTGAAAAGTGTTACATTTCTTTGGTAGGAGCAATTCTGGTTGGTCAACTTTACCTTTTTCCCTCAAGTTAATAGCTTCCCATAAATAACTGAAAGTTTTTCTTTGTCTGATTGTTAGGAGGTAATTTTCCGTAAACATCTCACATTTCTGCACAGTCTGAGTCCTCTGAGTGAAGGAATTTACAGCCAAGTTAAGGAATGTTTATACAAGGAGATATTCTAACATAGTAAGGTTGGAGCTGTTCCACCTCAATAGAAGGTCTCTCTCCCTCCGGAAGTGGACAGACAGTCGCCAGCAGTGCTGTGTAAGAATTGAGCATCCTAAACTCAGAATTCCTCTATAACACATCCAACTGCGTGTGGGTGTGCATGTATAAATATGTATAAGTATACGTAACATATAAACGGATATGTGTAACTGTGTCAGGCTGACTGGTGGGCTTGCGGGTAGATGAAAGCTCTCATACTTCAGTTTCTGACTCACTGCTGATCAACATCATGTGCTTCTTCAACACACCTGCAGGTTAGTTTTTAGTATCGCTCAGGAAATAGTAAGCCGAAAAGAATTTATTTCCTTCCAAGCTAGAAACAGATGTGCCAGCACTCTGTCATCCCTCCGTGAAGGCAAAGGAAGCCTGCACTGCTCCCAGAAGATGATCAGTTCTGGATACAATGTTCTCTCAGCTCCCAGGCTCTGCAGTGACTCCACCTCCAGCGCAGCCTGTTATCAGGTCGACGGGAATCAGAGGCTCAGGAGACAGTCTTAGTAACACACACGGCAAGAAATTAAATTCCAATTAGGCCAATCATGCAATTACAATATATGGATTCTCTTTCCAGGAAGAGAATGAGGCAAGAAGAAGAAAAGGCTTTTCCCCAACTGCCTGCCATTAGCCCCTCCTGGGCACCGTGAAAAATATGCTCCTGGGTTTGTAACTCAAGAAGAGGACTTGGGGCTGAGACTAACAAGTGACATACACTCAGGTAACACCTCTTGAGCATCCTCGTACTTTGTGAGAATTCAATTCAAGAATTAAAAGAATTCAATAAAGTCACTTTAACTGTTTTCTTAAGTTTAATCCAACCATCAATTACTGGCCTAATCTGGTAATTACTCTATAATGGTGATGATTAGGAAAATTTCATATAAAATGCAATAAAAGCAGTGGCATGTGAAAGTGACAAGTCCACTATGAAAATGAGATCTGGGTTGTTTTTATTTTTGTCAGTCTAAAGAGTCTTTGACTAAAATCATGGAAATTAACATTGGTAAATTAGCCTCAAGAAGGATTTCTTCATATAAAGCCATGAGAATATATGAAAATCTGCAGTGAATATTAAGACTATTAAGAACATAACTGTTGGGGCCGGCCAGATGGCGCAGCAGTTAAGTTCGCACGTTCTGCTTCAGCAGCCCAGAGTTCCCCAGTTTGGATCCCGGGTGTGGACTCAGGACTGCTTGTCAAGCCATGCTGTGGTAGGCGTCCCACATATAAAGTAAAGGAAGATGGGTGTGAATGTTAGCTCAGGGCCAGTCTTCCTCAGCAAAAAGAGGAGGATTGACAGCAGATGTTAGCTCAGGGCTGATCTTCCTCAAGAAAAAAAAAAAAGAACGTAACTGTAAAAATAAGACTAGCTATAGAACACTCCTGTCTAATCTGGCAAAGTCATAGGTATAATACGACAAATTGTCTAATGCCCAACCTTATATCAGTCTATGTTCATGAGCAAAGATAATTTAAATAGTGTTAAATTCATCAAAAAAGGAAATAAAGAACTTCCAATTCAAAATGGCGTGCTGAACACACATCTTTATCAACTCTGTCTCCTAATACCCTAATTTTTTAAAAATGAAAGTGGATAGAAAGCATCCTTCCAGCTAAGAATTTACATGGAGGCCATCAATGGACAGACATCTCAACAGATTCCTAGAAGACTAAATGTACTTGGAGTATTGATAATATATAAGCTCTTGAGTATAGCTGTAAACTGATCTCCTTTGAAAAACACTGGACAGGTAGGGGCTCAAAGAATTATATTAACGGCAAAGACTGGAAGTGAAATTAGATTTTCTATGACACTTTCTAAGTGTCTAGGAGCCAAGAATATTTTTTCCTTCTACACTCACTCTCACCCTCTTCTACACCCACTAGAAAAATATTGAAAAGAGAATCTCGAAAGAATGTACTGATGTAGCTCTGGAAAGTGGAGGAAACTGTCCTGTTACTAGACTGCAGCGTTCCTGGGTCTCGGAATTCCCCAATGCAGCGAACGATGCTGCCTTTCCATAAATCCTAAGTCTCAGACTGCTGACAAGCTTTGCCCATAAAAAACTATACGGCGGGAAATAGGGGCATACGCTGAGCAGTCACACTTCAAGGAAGGACCTGCTATCCATTTACTCCATTTCCAGCAGGTACGGTCAGCAGAGGCCTCCTACCGTCATTTCTAGGGCCTGTCTCACTTCAACAGCAGCTTCGCCAGGGATCACGTCCCCCAGGGCAGCCCACATCCATGACTGGGTGGAGCAGGGGGTACCAAGGCCCAGCATGTTCTAACAGGAGTATTTATTCTGTGGTTCCCAGAGCTGACCAAGGTTTTGCTGGGCTGCATGAGACTTCGATTTTTCCCCTGCTTAATTCTGCTTATTCCTCTCTTTTCATAGGTTTTAATTTTTAATAAAAATACTGCACCCCCAAGTCCATCTCAGCCTCTGTTTCCAGGGGACCCTACCTGTGACAGGTTCCTAATCAACTCTTAATAAATAAGAGGCTGTAAAATTAGAGAAAAATCAACCAGCGAGAAACAAACTCACGTACACATACATTATAATATTCATAAATAGTAGAGAAATTCCTACTTCCACATAGTAAATATAGAAACTCTTTGGCTACAGAACGAAAAATCAAAGGAATATTCTAAATTCTTTCAGTAGGGAGAGAAAGGAGAGGTCATGAAAACCTGGCTGGCTTCAGACTTCTTACCTGCCACTCTTGGAGTCAAACCACAATGTCTTTGAAATTCGAGGGATAATTATTTTCAATTGAAGATTCTATACAAAGTCAAACTGTGACTGAAGTTTCGGAACGGAATTTGAATTACGTATATCTTCCCGCAGCAGAGTGATTAACGCGGCTGTGCTCTGCATCGTCTCAGTTTTGTATCGACTGTATCAGCGTTGTTACAAGAGCCTCTCGTTCACTTTCCAGTTTGTCTCCGTGAACATCAAGGATTCAGAAGGTTTACCATATACGCTCCTGAGGAAGTTACTGAGGATACACCCCTGAGCAGCAATGACGTAAACCGTTAACAGAAGACCTGGAACTTCACAGACAGAGGGTCATTTAGAAAAGTAATAAAAGGAAATTCTAGTGTGACAGGTTAGAAAAGGAGTCCCACCCCTGGAAACAATCAGACAGCCCTAATAACCACCTGTCCTGGGCTTTGCAGAGAAATGTGTGGAGGGTTGGGTTGAGTGAACTGTGGTCTCTAACGTGAAAACCCTTCTGTTGTAGAGAAACAGACTGTGACGCACGGACGTCTGCCTCCTTCACTGATGCCCTCGATGCTGATGACTTCATTCAAACTTAGCAAATAGTTTTTGCCTTTACTCTGAGGCAAACTTGAAGAACTTCAACATGATTGAGTAAAATTTTTTTAAAGTTATGAAATATTGAATACGGACTAGCTGGTAAAATCTTGGGAAAACAGACAGGAAAGAGATATCAAAGGCTGTCTGCCCTTAGGAATGATAATGGATTTACACTGAGCTATTTGTTTTCTCGACCCGTCTCTCAAGGACCACGAAGTGTGTTGTAAGAATACAAGGTGACATATAATTATCTGTAGAGTGATAACCGTCTACATGGATATTAAACCAGTAACTTTGACCCTCAAAGTGTTATACTCACTCAAAAAACTTTGCCAAACTTCACATAAAATTTTTAATCTCCACAAATAGAAAGCTTGTGAGAAGTTATCCAAAAAAAATCGAGTTGAAATTCTCATTAAAAGAAAAGTAACAGTTAGACTGAAGCATCAACATTGTCTAGAGACAGAACAAAAGATTCAGGTTTAAAAAACGGATGAGATAGGATTCCACGGGAAAGGAAACTTGTCCTTGCTGGGTTCAAGCGCGTTCATTCAAACATTGCTTGTGAAGCACCAAGGACATTCAGAACACTTGGCGACGTGACGACCGGGGAAAGCGACCCTCACCTTCAGAGAGGAAAACGTCAGAGAATTCAGGGACAACATAAATGGTCATGTAGTTTCTGAAGCGGGAAAGTCCGGAGAGTTTGGAAGTCACTCGACACTGAACTTCCACGTGTGAAATTGCAAACACTCACAAGGAGAGTATCTGAGGAGTCACAGTGGCTCCATAAAGGCCACTTGGAGGGTTTTAACTTTAAACCTACACACAGAGAAGGGCAGAGGGGCACCAACCACGCACCAACACTAGAGGAGCATGGGCCTGGGAGAACCTTCCGGAAGCCCAGAGCGAGTGCAGGTTTGCGAATAAACTGCACAAGGAAAACACATGTTCTTGAGTTACAGTTTCATCCAGAGCAAGAACAAAGAGAGCTGACCTGAAGTAGGTCTGGCAAGATTTTAGAAACTGAAGAAGGGAAACAAAAGGAAATTCTGAAATTCTATTTTACTTCCATATTCTCTGACCGGGAGAATAACGTTCAGCCTGGAGGAGGTGGAATAAATGTTGGTAAAAGCAACTGAGCCTCAAGATAAGTAGCGAGATGTTGAGATAGCATTAGCTTCTCTGAACGATTTCGAGTCTCTGGCCTGAGAAGATTACACACCACAGTTTGGTAAAAATTTGCAGATGAGATAGCGAACTGCGTGAAAGGAAATTTCTTATCTTTCAGCCTCTGGAAAAATAGGAGATGTGACCAGGAATCCAGAGTTAGAAATACTCAGTCCTGACTTCAAAATGAAAGCAAAAGAGAGTGTCTTGAAGAATTTATTGTTACAATCTGTGTGTGTTCTGTTGTGAACCAGCAGCCAGGCCATTAATACTTCCCTTCCTTTGGGATGGCTGCAAGTGGAAATCAGACAAAACTTATGAAGAGTGGCTCCTTCAGTCTTGTGTGAAAATATACATTCCTTGAAGAGAGGGTTGGGTTCCAGATGCCATTAATGCTCACCAAATATTCCAGAGACTCTTCTACAATTCCTAGCTTCCCTGGCATTTAATTGGGGACCATGTGACTAGTTCAGGCTAATGAATTATGAGTGGGAGCAACATGTTTTATTTCCACATCAAGGGAATTGAAGGCCTAATCCTGTCCCTGACTCTCTCTTTCCTCGCCACGGGTTGAGACGGTGACATCGCAAGATGGAAGGAGCCTGGTTCCCTGAGTCGCGGGAGAGGACAGACAGCCTCTGACAACTCTCGTCAGACTTGATGTGGATGAAATACAGACTTCTGTTGTGCTAAGCTGCTCACATTTCATGGTGTCCTGGGGTACCTTGCCTGCTCTCATATAGTTACTCATATAACTAAAAAGTTTAGAGATAGATAAAGACTTGGACATTGTTAGAGTAGAATTTTAACTTCATTTATAGAAAGTTTTGTCACCTGTGTGTGTGGGCTTCCTCCTGGGGCTGCCATCCTTCGTGCTGCACGGTAGCTGTAAGTAGCTCCAGGCTCACACCTGTGCATCTTCTCCTCCAAACCAAGAGAGAGAAAATACTTTTTCCTCCACCTAACGTTCTGTCTTGATTCAGGGCTGTCCATGAGCCAACGCCGTGCCGTAGATAGTCAACATATGCTGACGAGCTTCAACCCACCAGGGCGCGAGCCCAGAGGTGATGATCGCCAGTCCCTCCCCAGCCTCAGGTCTACAGGTCAGAGGAAGTTGGAACGGATCCTGGAGAGAAAAAGCCACAAAATACACCAAAGAGGTCTCGAATATCCCTTAGACCTGTACTCTGTCTTGTTCAAAACATTCACAATGGTGTAATAGCATATTTAATGGATTCATAAAGCTTGTAAAGAAAGTCAGTATGTCTGATAACACAATCAAGGTTCAAACTGTTAATAATGAATTGGAAAAATAGTTCAAGTCTAAAAACATAAACGTTTCTTAAATAGAAGTTTAAAAACCAATATGTAAGGTCTAAGTAAGGAGCTGGGCTTAGAGTTACGAGGATTAACTGTATAAGTATAGCACCAAGTAGATAAAGATTAGTACTAGCTCCTGTAGAATATTAGGGCGTTATCACTAATAGGAAACACAGTCGATCAAAATGTGATGAGACCATCCAACAAGGTAGAACAATGTTAAATTACACAAATGGACACAGAAAACCTATGATGAGAGAGTGAAATCGCATTTTATTCTATAAAGGGGAAACCACTCCTGGAATCTGAGGAAAATTTTGAGAACCACAGTTTCTGAGGAATATTGAAAAATCAGGATCTATCTGGAGAAGAATGAACAAATTAATCAAGGAACTCAAAGCAACATCGATTTGGGAGTAGCTGGAGGAACAGTGATGCCCAGCCATGAGAAGAGGGGTTTACGAAAAACTCGTTAACTGTCTTCACATTTCTGAGACGCTGTCAAATTGAAGAAGACACAGCTTGTTGAGAGGGAGTCACTAGGACAAAAGGATTGAAATACGGAAAAACAGCTTTCAACACTCCACAAAGAAGGCTTTCCTGGCAGCATGGATCTTCCCGGCTGAAGAGCCTGCCTCAGGGCAGAGCTTTCTCATCACCAGCTGAGCCCCAGCAGAAGCAGGACTTCAGCTCCTCAGGGGTCGTAGAGGAGACACACTGGCATGTGATGAGGATTAAGTAAGACGAGTTTCAAATCCCTTTAATGTTAGTGTTTCTGGGATAATATGACATAAGCTAGATTTCACTGCTGTGGAGAAGTAGTCTGTTTCAATGCTTAATTCCCTAAAGATGCTGCAATTCCACCGCATAGCTTCAGAGAAAGAGAAAGAAACTGTCGTCTTTAAATGATCGCTACTTTTCTAGTTCATGAGAGATTTCATAAATTTTATGATTCATAAGGATATAGAGAACACGCAATATCTCCATTAAGAGACAATTTCATGTAAGTTAGTATCAACTCAAGAAATGTCATACTCTGCTCGTTAACTGCGATGACAACATTGGCTAAAATATAATGTTTTTAAAGAACGCTATCTGTATCATTGGTTTAAGGATAGAGTTTCTCCAAAGTCATTCCCTCTGTTACTCAGGGAGAGAAAACCAGTCCAGGAGGCTGGACCATCCCCATACCAGCAATGCCCCCAGCTGGCAAAGTCACAGGCCTCTCTCGATTTTCCAGCCATGACCTAATGAGACACAGATTTTCTACAGCACTTCTCCCTCAGCCACCCCCCTACCAAGTCACAACATCCATGTGTGGCCTTGTCCTTCCCCTTGTGGAAGATGAAGCCACCAAAACCTGAAGGTCAGGCCCGCACTTAGAGTCGAGAAGGCAGGACTGAAGGAAAATGCAGTTTCACCTCTGGAAAATAACCACACTGGAATAAACAAGCAAAACTAATTTATCACGCACACTCCCACACCAAGCAGTATCCACACAAAGTCCTTCCTCTGAAGCTTCTTAGCACCCCTTTCAGAGACCTCCAAAATCTCCCGGGCTATTCTGGAGAAAGAGCAAGTCTGTAAAGTGAGGGAATTTCCCATAAAACTACATAATCTGGCTTCCCGTAAGTTTTTTCAAAGCTGCGCTGTGTTTCTGAGGTTAGAGCTGCGTCGCCTGTGCTGCCGTGTGATGTGCGGATGGCGTCGTTCTCTGGAAGCTATCCAACAGCCCCTGTGAAACAAACCGGTGGACCCGTCACTCTAAACAACCCTACTGGTGGTTTTTGAAGGAAACTTCACTTTTACAAGAAGTGAATTATTTGAGGTCGTTTATTACAAACGCTCTCTGCTGTCAGCGGGACTGACCTAAAAAGCAAGAAGGAAAACTGCCCCTTAAACTCACATGAGCTACTCTGCAGGAAAGAGTCTCCCTCTCGAGCACACTCTGTGGGAAACTTTTATCATCCCTTTTATGAAATTAAGGGAAATATGCAAGAACTATTCCTTGAAAAGCACAAATAGATGATACCTTTGGATTTCAAAGAGTTCACATGTACTGGAATTAAACTATTGGGTTCATCAGATTACTGCCCAAATTGCTAGAAATGAACACTGATTCTATTTGTTAAAGCAGTCCAACGTTTTGGTGAATTATATTGTTAAATATTGTGTTTAGACATTTTTCAACAAGTATTTTTACAAAAGTAAGGAAGAGTTCATACATTTGACAACTTACTAATATGGCATTTATAAATTTCGTGTTCATTTAGATAATATCTACATAGGGATTTTTTCTTTTTTTTTTTTGAAGATTGGCACCTTAGTTAACACCTGTTGCCAATATTTCTTTCTTTTTCTCTTCTTCTCCCCAGAGCCCCCCAGTACGCAGTTGCATATTCTAGTTGTAGGTCACTCTGATTGTGCCGTGTGGGACCTCAGCGTGGCCTGATGAGCAGTGCCATGTCCGTGCCCAGGATCTGAACCCACGAAACCCTGGGCCTCTGAAGCGGAGCGCCTGGACTTAACCACTCGGCCACGGGCCAGCCCCCTATATAGGGGGTTTTTTGGAAACCTTCTTCATCAGTGTCACAACAGAAACACTTACTTCCTACATTCCTCAAGGCCTACCATGTTCCTTTTCTAAGGGTATTTCATAGCTCTCTCAGGTGTTCCTACTTGGGCCTAGAATTAACCTTAATCGTGTGGCATAACCTTCAGTTGTAGATGCACAATAGGCCAGAAAAACTTTCAGTATGAACAAAACCATTTAGTAGAACTTGACTTCCCCATTGACGTATGAATTTTCTATACTCCGTGCTTGTTGTTCAGAATGATATTGGACAGGAATTAGGTATGAGAATTGGCAGTTAAGAAAGACCAAAAGGTTGATCCAGTCTAGTGAGGATGTGTTCACCTTGGCTTCCAACTCAATTTTCAGACAAGCCTCATAGGACATAAGAAAACAAGGAGCTACCACCAGTGCCTCTCGGCCACAGAGGAGGGCCTGCCTGGGTGTTTGGTGGTTAAGGAAGCACCCAGGGGAGTTGGAACCGACAGGAGAAGGCCGAGGCACCGGCTTGCTGTCTTTCTTCCCTTAGGCCGGGAAAACGTCTTGACTGTGGAGCTCGCTCAGCCAGTTGCTCTCCTCCCTGTAGGATGTACACTGCTCCTGATTCTAACACATCGTTTACGGAGACAGAGCAGTTGCATAAAAGAGAAGTAGCATCATTTTTTAAAATTTTAAAAATTAAATTAATGAAATACATATCAAGGACTAAAGGAATTTAGAAAACAAAACAATTTTATTAGCTGGAGTGATCCAAGCAAGCTTTGTTTGTAAGCCGCCACTCAAACCAGCGTACGAGGGAAGCGCTCTTGCTCCCTAACGAAGAGACCGCTGCGCCAGACCCGAGACCCGAGAGCTGCAGGCAGGTGCCGCTTGGCGGGAGGCGCACCCCAGAGGAGGGGAGGGAAGAGAGGGGTATGATGAAAGCTGGGGCTGAAATGAGGGCCAGGGTCAGTAGGAGAGTTTGGATGACAAATACAAATTCAGGCTCAGAAGTTCACACTTTATTTTGGCATTAGGTTCGGCCACCAGGTTTTTCTGTCAGGAATTGGAAACAACCACAATTAAATTAGAATTTTCAGAAAATGTGGTGAGCCACCTATTAGAGAGAGAATTTGAAATCAGATGGTTGACCGTTAATGCAGACAGACGGTCGCTCTGCTCAGGCCAACTCTCCCCAGCGTCCGGAGGGCTGCTGCCCACCCCTCTGCGCCTCTCGAATCGCACTCTAAGAACAGTGTGTACTTGAGAGTGTAAACTGCTCTCAGGGGGCATAAAAGACATTTTTTAGTATAAAAGTAATTTTGCTTATTTACATATACAATCCACTCAACATTTTTTATTATATTCCATTTAACACATCAGATACCTTGTTTTTCAGAGTATTTCTTCAACTCACAAAAGAAAAAAAGAAGCATCGTACTAACCAAACAATTGAAGGAAAAAAATAATCCACCCAAAAGCACAAAATGAAGATTAAATTTCTAATGTTAGATTTATTATTTCTTGTCTTTGTGAGGAAATGTTCTTTACTCTTTTGCATCTGTAAGTCAATACCCAGAATTTACACACAAACATGCAAACTGATCTGGACAACAGAGGTTGCCTCAACTGAACTACAGATTTTTGACAAGAAAGCAAACTTGACACAACACAGAGTTGGGATTTGAACATGAGGATCCCTCTCTGTCCATCAGGGACAGAGAAAAGGAGCTCAGAGCTCCTTCCCCCGCCTCACGCTGCCTCTAGGGATCCAGGCCCGGCGGGAGCTCTGAGTCTCCTGTTCCAGCAGAGACGGCGGCTCTGACCTGTGGCACATGTCAGGCTGCCGTATCTCCTTCTGAAGCAGCACTTGTGAACTTGCACACTCACTCTGTTGATGGTGTCTCTGGTCTGAGGCTGTTCCGCGGGTCAGCTCAGGCCGTCAGTGCCTCCTGTTTCCTCAGTTCTGATGGCATCGTCTACAAGGAAACATCGTCCACTTCAGACGTCTCTGCACCGGCACGTTCCCTGCCATCCGTCTGTCACGTCGCTCTCGATAGCTAAATGCTCCTTACATCCGAGCACTGAATCCTCATGGTGTTCCAAAATTGATTGCACACTCTACTTCCTGAAGATCAGAAAGCAGATGTGGGAACTATGAGGAGCGCCAGACCACCTTCTCCTGCCTCCAGACAAATGCTTCTTCCTCACTACATTTCCTAGTCAGCTCTTAGGAGGTAAATCCCAAAACCGCTATTAATTTAAATTTAGTTGCTGTTTACTTTCATTAGGTTGAAGCATCACGATTTGAGAGTCAAGGAATCCCAATCTATATAGGCTGACAGACCCTGGGAAAGCACTTAACCTTCTCAGCCTCAGTTTACATAAATAAGGATTGTAATAATAGATTGCCTCGATTCACAGAGTTGCTATAAGAATTAAATGAGATATTGTTCCATATAGAAGAGTTATTACAATACCTGGCATAGAGTAGGGACATATTGGTTAATTAATTAAGAAATAGATTTTAATAGATTTGAAAAGTAACATCTGAAAATAGTGTAAAAACTGTCCACCTTTAGAATGAGGTTAGTTAGCATAATAGGATAGCAGTTTGAGTATTTTCAAAAGGAACAGTCCCCAACCAGCTCATGTGGCAATTTAAGGAAATGTGAAAATCCACCTTCTTCTGAGAAGAACTCCACCAAATGTAAGATAGAAAACATTCATTTGGTGAACACCTAGTGAGCAATTGATTTATGCATAGCCTTGTGTGGGAGCAATGTCTCCTTTCCTTCAAAACATGAATAATTTGTCTTGATTTGCACACATAAAATTGAACTACCAATGACAAGAAATAAAGAGAAGAATCCAAAGGAAGGAGAGAAAAAATAAACTTGCAACAGAAACAATGGAAAACAGTTTATAGGAATCCTGAGCAGACCAGCACAATGGAAGGCTTGTCACGTGTGATCCTAGCTACACCCAAGGAGCTGGATACAAAGATGAAGGCCTGGATTTTACACTGTGAGAAACAGAGCACTGCTGAAGATCCAAAGATGGGCAGTGCTGCCCCCAATCTGACTTTCAGAAGACTGATCTGGCAGTGATGTTCAGGACGCAGTGAGGTAGGAAAGCCTGAAGATGTGGAACTCTGTCTAACGGAGAACCATTGCATTAGTCCCATGAAGATGTAAAAGGGACTAAAGGAGGTTAGCGCCCATCAGAATGAAAAGAAATGGAATATTTCAGAAGGCTTATTTTAAAAAACCAATAACCTTAGTGACCGATTAGAAAGGAAGGGAAAGAAAGAAATTAAAGATGGCCATCGCCGTCTGAAGGTGCCGCACGAACAGGTCACCTCAGACACCAGCACCTTTGCTGGAAGTGGTTGGTACAAGCACGCTCCATATGCCACACTTTTCCAGTCTCACATATATTAACTCATTCAGTCCTCACAAGAATGCTATGAGTTTTTTCAATTTTATTATTATACCATTTTTCAGCTAAAACCTGGGGCAGAGAGAGGTTCAAAGTGAAAAGACTAAGGGAGGTGACAATACCGGGTTTGACCCCTGTGGTTGGGTTCAGGGTGAACGCCTCACCCGCTGCACATGCTGCCCTCGCTGTTTCTACGGGAAAGACGACGCGTCCCTGTCATCAGGTGTAATTTCCACAAAAGCGACATCCTCCTAAGGCTGTTAGAGCATCCAAACACCACTTCTTCCTGCTAAGATTCCGTTTCGAAACACATGAAACAAGATCAGTCATAGTTGCATTGTATCCTTATCTTTCTCTGATAATCTAGTCAATGTGGAAGAGATGAAAAGCTGTCAAACATTATAATAAGAATCAGAGGTCTAGAACTGACAGCGTAATCACAGGAAGTCAGACACATCAGAGTTCATGAGTGGTCTGAAATGGAAGACTCTCACGTAAAGACCTTTAACTTTTCCATATTTTATGCCACAATGTTGATTTTTGAAATTTATTCTGTTTCAAAAAATAACTACAAGTTCAAAATTAGTGAGTTACCAGAACGTACCAGTAAAAGGATGCACACAGCTGCAGAGAGCGTTACAGCCCTCAGGCTATGGGACATGCAGTGATGAAGGCACAGTTCCCATGGCACAGCTACACCCTGTGGTTGGAGATGGGGGGGCAGGGGGTGCAGGGAGGGTGTTTGGGGTTACTACAATGTCAGGAAATGGGATCTGATTTCAGGTGGGCTCCAGATTGTAAGCTGAGATTTCCTAGTTTAGCATGTTTCTTCCCTCACCTCAGAAAAGAACATCACTTATGGCACAGAGCACAAAGATGCAGGACAGAATACTCAAATTAGAGAAAGAGAGAGCAGAAGGGATGTGCAGAAACAGAGCAGGCAACAATATTTTTCCGAGTATACTGGGAAACCCTTTTGTGATCAGAATTTTAAAGGATAACATCTATCTAATGCACAAATTGTTTTACACGCACACACTCCTATGTAATCTTCAAACTATCCCTATGAGGCAGATACTATTATTATCATCATTTTACAGGTAAGAAAACTTAGACTTGGAAATGCTCAGTAATTTTGCAAGGTCACACAGCTTGTAAGCGGCCGAGTCAGGATACAAATTCAAGTAATTGGCTTCAAAGGGGAAACTCTTAACCCCACACATAACCCTTCTCAGTGCACCTGGAGCAAACAGACTGAGAGATATACTCACAGAGCTTGAATAAAGTACCGCTCGAACATGTGAAAAGGAAAGACTCAGGAACACCTGCCATCGGTTATTGAGAGGTCTGAAAAAGACATCCCAGCCCAGAATGTTGTGAGACAAGATCTGAAAGACACCACAGAACTGGTTACCAGAACTGGGATGATGCCACAAGAAGAAACCGCACTGGCCCAGGGTGGGGAGGGCCCTCATCACACTGTGATGTCAGTTGTCACAGACGCTGTGAGACAGGAGGAGAAGTTCCCTTCCCAGGGTTTGGGGAAGGCACCCTCAATGAATCGTTTTTAGTATTTCCCAATTCCCGAGTGAAAGAATCCTTGTAGAGACCAGGCTAGTTAAGCATCACTTACAGAAACCTTCACTAACATAACATCAGTTAAGTCTGGCTGGGTCTCCTCAGGAATGCACAAATAAATCAGCTAAGAATGTGATTTTATTCTAACTGTGGAACACTAATCTTTGCACGTTTTTTCATCCTAGAGGAATAGAAATTGGCCAGTGTTCCATGTAGAAACCAGTTATCTTTTGACTTATTTGGAGCAAGCCCACCTGGCAAGGTCTAGCTCTTAACATTCCAAACAGGAAATGTACCATTTGAGGGTTTGGTAGTAACTTAGGTCTTTGGTGGAAATTGGCATCTGCCTTCAGAGCAGACTTTCCTTCGTAGTAAGAAGGACTATTTGGGAAGTTCCATAGGTTGTGGAGATGCTTCAGTGAGAAGCTGCATTAGGCTCAGTACCACTTCACAACACTGAGCTACGGAGGAGAGAAACAACACTTAGTTTTGGCACATATGCTTTGCCTTTTTCTTAAGCCCAGATCTTTGATTAACTGGGCAGACAGAAGTGGCCCTCTCTCTCTATTTCACAGTGGAGCGTGGGCTTGGAGAAGGAGCTTGACTGGATGCACCAATCAGGCCTGGAAATGTGGTATTCTCCACGTGATGTTATCTGAGATTCAAAAGCCAGACTGTTGGAAACCTCCCATCAGCTGTTGGGATCATCTTGTTCCAGCCATGTGCCTGGAGCTGCATGGAATTTCCTTCTGAAGGAGTGGTTGTTCCTGCTGTCCGTCACGTCAGATCATGTCTAATCCTGACATAAGATGTGAAGCAAGGTATTGCATGAAGGGACTCCATTTCCTCTTGAACTGGGAGGACAGGGGTGCAGAGGCTGAGGACATGGGTGGGACCTGGACAGCTGAGATGCGTTGTGAAGAATCCCATTGGAGCAGGTCAAGTGGGTGACCTTCTGCTCCCTGGAGGCCTGCTGGGGTGAAACAGGGAGTCGTATGTTGACGTTGGAGCCTGAGGGCTCTAAGAGTAATAAACACAGGTAAACAGCTTAAATTTGTATTCATGACATTTAATATCTTATAAAAAGTCACATCGTGGTCCTGCTTGTGCTCTGGGGAATGAGAAGAAATAGTCTGTCCTCCCAGAGGCCAGATGTCAATGGCAGTGGTACTCGCCATTGGGAGATGACTGTGCTGACAGAGCAGCAGCAGAAGATGCAGAAGAGGCAAGAGAGGCCAGACGAGGAGCAGGGAGGGAACTGAAGAACCGGGAGCCATGAGCGTCAGAAAGCTGAGAAAAATCACAAAAGTAGTAGGGGTGCAATTCCTCTGTTACTCTGCTGACAGTGTATAATCTAATAAGATTAAGACAGAGTATAAAGAATCAAATCTAACCTAAAGATAACATTTTATCTTCATTACAGATTTGTGAGTCCAGCTTACACTGACGATGATGATGGTGGTGATGGTGGTGCTGAACATCACAGACTTCACCAACGTGCAAGCTCATGTTTCCTATTAACGTCCACATCATGATAACTCAATCTTCTACCAGACTCTGATTCCAAGGGGGATGGCTATCTTGAGGAATCTAGGGAATAGTAGGTGTTCCTCAGATTCACTCTGTTTTCCACCAGCCATCTTAGCCAGGTGCCAGGTTTGTGACCACGCCACTCTCTTCCACTCACCAATGCTACTTTCCCAGTACCACATTGTCCCTCACAGTGGCACTAGCCCTTCTGTGATTCTCCAGAGAGACAGGTGACCAGGTTACAAGGCATGTGAGGATTTTCCAGAGGCTTGGTAATAACACGAGGGAGTTACAAAGCCGAGGACTTAGACCTAAACCCAACTGTGCATCCTCCGATCCGCAGCCTTTAACCTCCCCTTCAGGGATTTCCTCCTAAGTGGCCCTCATCCTAAGACACAGTGCCATCATGTGCACCTTCCTTAGGGGAAGTGCACAGAAGGATGTCTCTCCCTGTGGGACCCAAGCCCCAACAACCTGAGGCCTGGAAAATGGGAAAAGTCCCCCCTTCCACCAGTCTGAGGCTTGTCACGCATGCTCCCCGCTCCTGCCCCAAGATTAATTTCCTCCCTGGATGCTTGACACTGCGAATGCTTCCTTTTTCCTATCCTTAAACTATAAGGATTGACCTTGCCTAAAGTTGCTTTAGGACTCAGAATCTAACATTCTGATATTATTTCTCTAGCCAAGATAATTCATTCATAAATACATCTCAAAGAGTGCTTTAACAGTCCAGAATAAGCTTTAGCATCTCAAAGCGTGTCTCTAATTGCAAGATGTGAATGTATGTCCCCATACCCTGGCTGCCATCTTTGGGCCTCCACTTCTGACAAATCCATGAGACGGGTTCAATTATTGTACCTGTAGACACAGTCAGGTTATGTAGCTTACCCAAAGTCAGCAGTTAGCAAGTGAGGAAGTTGTGACTCATGCCAGGTAGAGCAACTCCAGAAATTTCCCTCTTGGCCACTCTTCTGAAACTGCCTTGGGAAAGAGGTTTCCATGATGACGCAGTTTAGACACCTGTTTAGAAACAAGATGCCTCTTCCCCGAAGAAGTAATCCATAGAGATTGGACTCTGCCCATAAAGATAAACTTACTTTATTATTACAGAGTAGTGACCATCTCCATTAAAAAATGTGATTTTTGCTTTATCTTTGACTGTAGAATATTCTTCCCAAAACAAAGGAGCAGTCTGCCGCCATGCCTGAACTCAGTCTTCCAGCACTGGAGAAATAGGAGAGCCGCTGTGGCTTGACATGGAAGTCCCGCCTACAAATGATAACATGGACCACTTATCCAGTAGAAGCTGTATGCCAATCACCATGCCTTATCTCTAATACTATTTCTGTGCATGTCTGTGTGTGTCTGTGTGTCCTGGAAAAACTCGACAAGGCCTTTACTGTTATCCCCATCTACCCACGAGACCATGGAAGCATGAAGATTACATGACCACCTCGAGACCAACTGAGAGCTCAGTGGATCTGGAAGCCAGATCTTCTGGTTCTAGTCCAGGGCTTGCCCACCACATCCAACAGCCTCTGAGCCAGGCAGAGGGACTCTCTTCCTCAGATTCGTTAAACGGCTTGTGAGTGACTGATTTTGACGCACACACCTCATGAGGCATCCTGAGATTTAGGGCCATTCTCAGTATGCACTCAGCTGGAATGTTAGGGATTACAGTGAGTGCCTGTCTTTGCCAGGTGTTGGGATAGATGACATCCTAGTTTTTATGTCTGTCATTCTCTATTGAAGCAGGTGAAAATCACTAGCTTCTTTGAAGGAAAATCCTACACGGTCAGGATGAATAAAATGAGCACAAGAGCCCTAGGCTTTGGGTTGATCTCCTCAGCACCCGCCATCAGACTTGCCAATTCACCTATTCCGGTCTATGAAACAGAGAGAGGGCCAGCACATCTTTGCACAGGAATGCCACGGGCTTAAACCAGATAAAACGCAAAAGCAGACTGACAGATAGGAAGTGCTTTACAAGGACGAGTTTTTCTTTTATAGACATGCTACTACAAGAGAAACAAAACGTGGTAAATTACAAAATAAAACACAATGTCATTCCACATCATTCTTCCTAAAAACAGCATGTAGCTATTCTTCAACCAAGGAACCTGACGTGTTCTTAGCAGGAAAAAATGTCCCTAAAGTTAGAGCTTAATACACGTGACTGTTTGTTCCATTGATTTCCATTATATATTTTTAAAATTACTTTATCTGGGAAAATAAGCAGGCATATACATACAAAAGCAACTATTTAAGAATGCTTTTAGAGGGGCTGGCCCCGTGGCCAAGTGGTTAAGTTCACACACTCCGTTTCGTTGGTCCAGGGTTCACCTGTTTGGATCCTGGGCCAGGACCTAGCACACTACTCTTAAAGCCATGCTGAGGTGGTGTCCCACATAGCACAGCTGGAAGGACATACAACTATGTACTGGGGGGCTTTGGGGAGAAGAAGAAAAAAAAGAAAAAACCATACTTAGAAAATAAAAGAACGCTTTTAGAAATAAGGCTCAAAAATAAACACATGAATTTTAAAGTGGTTATCTTCGAAAAGTAGAATTATAAATTTGGGGGTAGTAATTTCTGCAACTTCCAAATTTTTGTCAATAAGCATGCATTATTTGTTAAATCATAAGACAATGTGTTTTATAATAATACTTCTTTGCCACAGGAAAACTCCCAGAGTATTAAATATGAAAATATGGTTGCAAAATTAATGGCAGAAAAATAATAATGTAAATGGGAAGAATGATTAGAACCTTAATTCTATTGGTAGCAAAAACTATGGTTCAGTGACTTAAAAAGAGTGGCTCCCCATAATAGGCCTACGATGGTTGGCAGGGGTCTCGGTTCCCTGTGCTCTCCTTTAGAGATCCCCGGCTCCTTCGTGTGGATCATCTCTGGAAACCATGATGGAGGAAAGAGGGGAGCAGATAGTCTCAAGATGTGGTCCTGTCACTTCTGTCTACAGGTCATGGGCCAAAGCCAATCGCAGGTGAACCAGCAGCTAGGTCTACCACACGGCTTTTCCCAGTGACTACTGGGGAAAACAGAGAGAGAATTGCCACTGTACAAAGACTTGTCCCCAAGATATATTGTTTATACTTTTCAAAACAAGTAGAATGCAGTTCTCAAATTTATGATCCATGGTCCACTTAAGAAAAATATGGCCAACGATTTTAGAAACCAATAGTACAATTACTAGCATCCTTCCTCTCTTCCTTCCTTCCAGTCAATAAGCATAAACTGACGCCCTCCATGCCAGGCTCTAGGAACGCAAAGGTGAGAGGACCTAGTCCCTTCCTTCATGGTGCTTCATGGTCTAGAAGAAATCTTCTCTCTGTGCAAGAAACTATCCTGCTTCATGACAGAACTAGAGGTTGACATCTGATTTTAAAACAATAAAACCTGGTTTTATTCTCTTTGGCAAATTATAGACTCCCTATTCCATGCTAAAAAAAAAAACAAAAAACATTAAAATCATGAACATCATCTTCCAAAGAATGGAAACTATAGACTACCTGAAAGTAATTTGAGTGTCACCCAGAACCGTAGCCACCATAGAGTGGCTGAGTATGAGCACATGAAGGTGTGGAGGTAGAAGCCGGAACGGACACGGAGGCCTGGCCATCCCTGCGCCTCCTGCCTCCCGAGGAAATTACAGCACAAGGGAGACTCCAAAAAATGTGCAGACGGACTCCCTTAGCCTGTGCTTCTTTCTACTGCCCCCAAAATATGCTTGACTTAAAGCACAAGAATTGCTCAGTTATTTCTCCAAAAGCAAAGACAACTTAGACAATAATACTGTAAGCGCAAATTCATCACAATGTTTGCAATTGGATCCCTCAATTTGTTCGCTGCAAATTGTGGGATAAAAATTGTGCATTGAGTTGCTGCACAACAGAATGTCTGTCCTTGGACTGTGGTCCTCTGTCTGTCTGACTCCTGTGCTGAGTGCAAATTGCACCATTAAGATGGGAATCCATCTTTTACACTCACTGCTTCCATCTCAAATGGGCCAATGAAGGTGCTTATCTGTGGCATGGCCAACCACTTCCACCACCTTGGACGTCTCTTCTGGCAGAGCCAGCATGAAAGTCCATCATGCCAGGGAACCAGAAACGCTGTACCAGCCACATCTGGCATTGTCTTTCCATTCGGGTGGAGCCGTGAAGCATCAGAGGCAAACTACACACATACGGATGCAGTTCACGCGCCACGTCCCTCTGTCCGTCATACAACCATCAGGGCCCTGCTATGCACGTCCTGTCAGTCAGCACCCATGATTTCACCACAGTCCATGGCCCAGGCAGCTGCCAGGGTGAGTCCACATTCATAATGTTTGAGGAAACAGCTCATGTGTTCTGGATAAGGGAGCTTGGATTTGTGTTTTCTGGGCCATAACCATGTTTTAACAGCTTCTCTCTCTGGCCTGTGTGGTGTTACCTAGATTGATCTCTTTGTAACTATGCAGAGCAGGCTGAAGTTTTACAACTCTCACTCTAGCAGCCAAAAGGTCTTGCAGTTAACACCTACAGATTACCTGTAAATACCTGGAACATTGACAACAGCAGTAACACACGCCCTGCTAGGTCAACCGTGTGTCCATGAATTTTAGAAACCAATAGTACAATTACTAGCATCCTTCCTCTCTTCCTTCCTTCCAGTCAATAAGCATAAACTGACGCCCTCCATGCCAGGCTCTAGGAACACAAAGGTGAGAGGACCTAGTCCCTTCCTTCATGGTGCTTCATGGTCTAGAAGAACCATGTGTCCCATAAATTAGGAGGAGCCTTGCCTGGACGTAGAGATCAGCCAAACCATCCTGACAGCAGACACCCCCCCAAAATCGCCCTCACATTAGCATCCAAAATACCGTTAATACTGTGAGTTAAGCTTTCCTCAGGACAAAATGTTCTCTTGCAAAAAGAAAACTTCTGGGGCTGGCCCCATGTCCGAGTGGTTAAGTTCACACACTCTGCTTCAGTGGCCCAGGGTTTTGTCGGTTTAGATCCTGGGCACAGACCTAGCACTGCTCATTGGGCCACACTGAGGGGGCGTCCCCCACAGCACAACCAGAGGCACTCACAACTAGAATATGCAACTATGCGCTGGGGGGCTTTGGGGAGAAGAAAAAAAAGAAAATTGGCCACCAATGTTAGCTCAGGTGCCAACCTTTAAAATAAATAAATAAGAAAATGAACGTCCCTCACGATGTCCCATTCCCATCATGAGAAGTCTAATGAACTTCTCTCCATTGCATCAGAGCAACTTGGTTATTTTTAACACACTTACTTCAGTTAAAAGTGGTATAATTGGCCCCAGCCCCTGAGGAAGGGTCAGAGGTCATACCCAGATTTTTGTTGCTATTGCCTTTTTTCTTTTTAATTTTTTTCCCTAAATGAACCATGTCCTTATAAATGGAGCAACATGGCAAACACAGAGGGCAAAAATGTTGTTCCCTCAAAGTAGAACCCTGAAGTGCCCACAGCCGTTCAGTCAAGGCTTCTTCTGAACCGGGATGGCAAGGAAGCCTGACAAGAAGGTGCTGGCAAAGAAAACAAAGGTGGGTTTTCAGTGGTGTTATTAACCCAAACAGCACCGACTCGGCACAGAGCTCCCTAAGGAAGACCACAGCCGGCCCTTGGTTTAGTTTGCTCTATGGCCACTGCTTCATGCCCTGGCTAGAGCCCCATGATGTTAACCTACGGCCGGAAAGGAGCCTTGATCCAGGGAGTTACATCGAGTCATCACGGTCTGTAAGATTTACTCCAATTTCATGTTTTCTTTTTCATGGATTAAATGGGCTCATTTATATTGGAGAAAATGTTTTAGAACTCCATAGGCATTAAGAAATGTTGAGGCTGGCCCGGTGGCCTAGTGGTTAGGTTAGTATGCTCGGCTTCAGTGGCCCAGGGTTCATGGGCTCATATCCCAAGCATAGACCTATGCACCACTCATCAAGCCATGCTGTGGCAGCATCCCACATAAAATAGAGGTGGATGGGCACAGATTTAGATCAGGGACAATCTTCCTCACCAAAAAAGAGAAAAAAGAAATGTCAAGCATTTTCCTTAAAAGTAGAACTATGTCAACTATACTTGGAAAAGATTATCTTCCTCTTTTTCTCTGAATTAATGCCACACATCCACAGAGCAGCAAAATGCAAGGTTAGTTCTTTAATTACCAATAATAAACTTATCATTGTCACCATTTATTGAACACTTAACACGAGCCAGGCTTGTTACCTCATTTAACACTCATGATAACCAGATAAAACATCATTATCATTATCCTTCCCATGACCATACCTACTTTGTGGGGTATAATTTATATTAAGTAAACTGTATATTTAAAGCATACAATTTAATAAGTTTTGACATATCTATACACTTGTGCAACCATCACCAGAATCAAGATAATGAACGGACGTATCCATCGTCTTCAAAAGTGTCCTCGAGCACATTAGTGACCCATCCTTCCTCCCATCTCTGTTCTGTCCCCTCCCCTCCCCTCAGTGACCACTGACCTGCTTTCAGTCGCTGGAGATTGTGATGTGGAAGGACTAGAATTCTCACACACTGCTGGGGGGTGCACAATGGTGCATACACTTCAGAAAATAATTTGACAATTTCTTAAAAAAATAAACTTACAACCTATGATGTGACTTTAACATTCCACTCCTAGGTATTTAACAGAGAAAAATAGAAGCATACGTCCCTAGAAAGACTTGCACATGAATGTTCATACAACTTTCATATGATGTATGAAATGGCTGTATGTTTCAAAGAGCTCCTTGTGAAGGCTGAATTTGGACTGGACTCCAGGAATGTGAAGAGCAGAAGGAGGAAGACCAATTAGGGTTCTATTACCATAATCTGGATGGGGATACGGTGGCTGAGCCAGTGTGGTGGTACGATGGTAAAGCAGAGAGAAGTGGGCAGATGCTACATGAATTTCTAAGACAGACATCACGGCATGTCCTGATAGATTGGATGCACGGTGTGGGAAATAGAGAAGTGTGAAAGAGCGTCTCCCAGCCCTGAGCCCACGTGACTGGAAATGGAGTTGCTGTTGACTGGAACAGGTAAAGCTTCCAGAGCGACAGGCGGGAGGGTGAGATCAGAGGCTGGTTGGGATATGTTGATATCAGGGTACCGGTCAGACATGCAGAGGGAGATGTCGAGAAGGCTGTGGGATGCGTGAGTCCAGACCTGAACTGAGAGGCCAGGGCTGAAGATAAAACTTTGTGAAGTTGCTCGTAAACAGGTGGTCTCTAACACGGAGGTGAACGTAGAACGAGAGAGACGCGGGCCAAACTCCGAGCCCTGGGACACTCCACAGAGAACACGTCGAGGTCATGAGGGGAAAGCCACGCAGCTTGAGAAAGAACAGCCAGCGGGATGTGCCAGAGACACTGGGAAGAGTAAAGGGCGAGGTGGCAGCACAGCCTCTCAAGGGCTGCTGGTGGCTTTACTGCCAGAGCAGAGAGGGCTGGACATTCGCCTCAGCAGCACGACCCGTGTGGCTGTGAGAAGACCACTGTCCCTGGAGCGATGAGCATTAACTACCGACTAGGCAGATCCACAGAGATGGGCAGAGAGGAGTCAGAGACCGGGAGGATCAGGGGATCTTCCCAGATTTCCTGCGAAGGACGCAAGGAAATGACGTGGGAGCTGCAGAAGGGTGCACACTCAACAGAGCAGTTTTTGTTTTGTTTGCTTTCTTTAATCTTTAGTTTTTGTTTTGTGTTTTTTCGTTAGTCAACCTGGCAGTACAAGTTGACATATTTGGTGGTCTTTCACATGTTAAAATTTGATATATAACATATTTGACTGTGCGTATATTTTTTTAACTTTTTATTTTGAAATGATTATAGATTCACAGAAATTTTCAGATAGCATAGGCAGATCCTTATGCTCTTTACCAGCTTTGCCAAACGTTTACATCTCATGTAACTATCAGGCAACGTCAAAACCAGGAAACTGACGTTGGTATAATGTGTGTGCATGTTCCTACGTCATTGTGTCACTGCGTGGATGCCTGTCGCCACACAACCAAGGGTGGAACCATTGCACCCCACAAGGATCTCCCTCAGGCTGCATCTGCACGGGCACGACCTGCTCCTTCCTGCCACCATGCCTAACCACTGGCCACCACCAATTTGCTCTTCATCTTGGTAATTTTGTCTTTTCTAGAATGTCCTATAAATGGAATCATACAGAATGTAAATCTTTGATACTGGCTCTTTTCACTCGGCATAATACCCTTGAGATCCATCCAAGTCTCTGTATCAATAATTTGTCCCATTTTATTACCAAGTATTAGTCCACAGTCTGGATGGAGCAGTTATGTAACCCGTCACCAACTATAAGACGTCAAGATTTCGAATGTTGAGGAAACAATCCATGAAAGAGGGACACTGATGCTGGAGAGAACTGGGATCAGTGGATGCACACCCTCGCGTGAGCACAGAGAGCTCTAGAGGAGAGACTGACCTCGGGGCTGGGACCCCTGTGCAGAGCTACTGAAGTCAGAGCCAGCAGGCAAGAGCAGGGGAATGCACGTGCTGCTGGAAGCGGTGGAGCTCTTTTCTGACTGATTCTACTTTCTAAATAAATAAGCAAGCAAGGTCATCGCTTGAGAGTAATACAGAGGAAAAGATTCTGCAGGTTTGAGGAGAAAAGCAAATGTATTCAACAAGCCTCTAGCAGAGTGGGGAGTGAACAGATAGAGATATGCAGGGTGTTTGCGGCAGCACGAGGCCCGCAAAGATAACAGCCTGGATTTACAGCCGAAGCAGCCCACGTGGCTGCGTTTTCCTCCAGCCTCGTCCAGCTGCACGCATGCAGGTGCAGGGGTGCAGTGGAAATAAGGATTGAGGCAGCAGAGAAGAACCAGGAAAATAAGCGAAAAAGCCGAGAGTTCGGGAAAGCAGTATTTGTTTTCATTTTCAGGAATGGGAGGCCCGCTGTAGCCAGTAGATGTTCTGTCAGTGCAAGCAGCTTGGAAGATAGTGACGGGATGCCCCGAATGATAGACAGAACGCCAATCCTGCGTGTCTTCACTGTTAACCGGTTCCTCACGATCGTGCAGAGGCGCCAGTGTAGGCAGCAGCGCCTCTGCGTCTGGAAGGTACTGACACTTAGCGCGGGGCGCTGCCCTGTCCCCGGGGAGGGTGGAGCCGTCGTCAGGGGCCCCCTCAGCCTCTCCAGCCCTTGGAGCATCTGTGGGCTCCTGACTCTTTCGCTGTTTCTCCATCGTCAGCTCTGAGCATCACGTCAGGAAGAGCAGTCTGGTCCAGGGCTTCCGTGGGCTCTGTCTCCAGGGCTTCGCTACTGACTCGCTTGGCTGGGGTCTGAAAACGGAAGCTTGGCCCCCTCCCGCACCGCGAACGGGACGCAGAGCATCCAGCGCCTCCTGAGCGTGTCGCGCCTGCGGTGGCCGAGTCAGCAGCGCCCGGAGCAGCCGGGGTCGCGCGGGGTGTGGGAGGCGACCACACTCGGCGGTTTCACCGAGCTGCCACTCGGCTGGACACAAATGCGACATTCCAGAAGCCCTGGGAAAGGGCAGGAACAAAGCCTGGGTTCAGAGGGTCTCCCCTTCGTGGGGCCGCTGCAGCCCCTCCAGCCCGAAGCCCCTTCCACGTCGGGTGTTGAAACACAGGGGTCGGCGCCGTGTCGTTGGTGCCTCCGCGTTTTAACAGGCGGGCAGCGCGCTGTCTCTCTAATTCATGTCGGGGGTTTAGGTCCAGTGTGGTCACAGGTGACAAGGACCAAGAGCCTCTGAGGAAACAGCAAACCGTCCGCAAGGTGTTGAGCATCCCGGTGAGGCCAGCGTCAGAGTCGAGGCTCGCGCTCTCACCCCCTCGTCCCACCCAGCGCCCAACTCGGCCGGTCTCGGCCCTCGTCCCTCCGGCAGACGGAAAAACAGACTCCAGATCCCGCCGCCGGCAGGCTCAGCCGCAGGACGGAACCGCGTCTGCGCGCCCCCGCGTCCTCCCTGGGCTCCGCCTGGGCCCCGCGACCCTCCTGCGCCCCAGTCAGGGCTCCAGCGCTCAGGCCGTCGGCGTGTCTACGCTCAGCTTAAACAACACGGAGGGCCTGCAGACTGCACCTCCGCCGACCTGGGGGTCCGCTTGAGAGACTCAAGCAAAACCGGCTGCGCAGCAACCGCGCGGAGCCCGGCGCAGAGCGTCTGGGCCGTCGGCCGCCGCAGCCCGCGGGGGCGCACGTGCCACGGGGCCGCCGGCGCTGCTGCTGGGCGTGCGCTCGGGGACGTGCGAGCAGACGCGCTGCTCCAGGGCTCCGGGAGTCAGAGGGCTCGGGCAGGGGTGGGCCCTGCGGCGGCGCAGGCTGCCCCCTGGGATGCTCCTGGGCCCCGGTCACCGTGCCCACAGGCGCCAGGCGTGCGAGCGGGGAGGGCCGGGCCGCCTCCAGCACCGCACGGCTCGGCCTGGGCACCCTGGGCCCTCCTCCGCGCCGGCCCCCGCTCTCGCCCCGCAGCCCCGCCGCGTTCGCCGGGTCCTCCCCACGCCGGGAACACGCCGAGCTCCTGGCGTCAGAGCTTCCGCCGAAACCGGTTCCTTGGCTTCAGTTCTGTTCCTCTGTCGGGCTCCTCCTCATCGTGAACATACCCCTCCCAGAGAGGACCCCCAGCCGCAGACTCCAGGTCAGGCCCCACCCGCGACTACGGCTCCTGACTCCCTGGTCCGGTCGTAATTGGACATTTTCTGCTTGTTTGTTCACAAACATACAGAAAGAAGTCTATTTGATTCACCATTTGCATCCATACCTAGTATCGCGCCTGGCCTGGTAGAAATGGTGCCCTTTAGAAATAAACCTCGATCTCAACAGTTATTCATGACGCGCCTATGTGTACAAAACTACCATTTTCATTAAGTGCCTATTATGTAAAAACCCACTTCGGTGGTGTCCCGCCCCCACAGGAGCCGGAGCCGCCCAGCTCTCCCCAGCTCTGCCGCGATCTTGAAATACGCTTTGTCCACACAGCAGTGAGAAGCATGTCATAGGGCACCCATTTTACAGGGAAGAAAACTGAATGAACAATAGGTGCCTGATTTGCCCAAGATGTTTAGAGATGCCAGTGCCCGAATATGAAGTGATGTAGGCATTTCAAGCATGATCGCAGGCCCACAGGGTCTCCCCATAGGTGATGACATACAGGCTCTATGAGGACTATTTTAAAAGACGCTCCCTCACCAGCCGGGGTCTTTAGCGTAGGCTTGGTGCGTCATCCCTGAGCCGGCTTCAGGAAACGCAGCAGGACGAAGAGAAGCTGTCAAGGGGTGGAGCCGTCCCCTGAGGAAGGGATGCAGACCCAGCGCCCGACTAGCATCTGCGGGAGGTGAGGTATGGGATCCAGAGTTTTGGAAACAGTGCAGAAGGCTAGTGCCAATCAAGGGTGTCAGGCCCCCTGTAAACTGTACCATGGTAAACCCCTGCTCTAGGACGCTGCGGCGAAGAGGAGAATTCCAGAACAAGACTGACTTGAGTTTTAATCCACATTCTGCTATCCACTGTTTTTTGCTCTATTATTTGCTATTATAATTAATTTTAACTCATTTTCCCATCTGTCAAATAAATATAACAATCCCATATCCCAGTATTGCTGTGAAAACTAAATTATGTCTTTGATTTGTTTGACACAATGTCCAACACAGAGTAAGTGTTCAGTAACTTAGTTTGTGTTATGGTGGTTATTATTAATGTTGTTATTGTCATTGGCTTGAGTTGCCACTGCAAGACCAGAAATTTTAGCTCCTGTCTCTGAAGTTCACGTGCTGGATCCTGTCTGGGGTGGCAGGTGAGTCAGTCCTGCACCCACTCTGTAGCCGCACTCTCCTCTCTGGGTGAGAAATACTCTATAAGAACACATTTGCCCTCAACTTATTTACCAAGATTAAAAAAATCTTTATTCTGAACGTGTCATTTGATGGTTGTAATAGATCTTTCTCATTTACATAAGTTTTTTGGATTTTACAAGTATATGATCATCAAAAAAAATCTTAAAATTTCACTTTTATTTTTGTGAGGTTGTTGTGAATATATGCTAAGTACTTCCTTAAATTCTGTAAGAACGTTCCAGTTTTATTTATGCTCCCTGTCAGTGCACTCCCTTGAGGATATCATTTGTTGTCGTCCTGATTATCACCTTGAAGCCTTCTTAACAATCATGCTCAGAGCAGTTTTGCTCAACCACACCTCTTCGGGGCTACCTTCAGATTTGACTCTGCGGCTGAATAACTCACTCAGTGCATGTGTGCCTAAGACAAGTTTGCAATTACCTCCACGGGGACTTTCACACACTTCCTGTGGGGAGTGCAGACATCAATCTGGGCGCTTCACTGCTCCTTGGCTGTTAATTGGCACTCAGATGACAAAAGTCAAAGAACCCTGCGTGGCACAATTTAATATAAAAGTTCTGTTAAATAACTCACTCCTATGGCTTATGTTTCAGTACAGAATCAGGCTAATGGTTGAAACTGTCACTGAAACTGGATTCATGCATTAAGAATCAGCCCGAGAGAGGCCATGAAATTTAGGGCTTTGTTATTAGCCTTAAGAATTCTCTTCATCATGTGAGAAAATTAAAAATAATAGTTTTACTAGTGGAATGATATGACAAAAAATGTAATTGTATTACTTTTAAAGAGCTTTTAATGTGGATAGAATGATTAAAATCAATGCTTGGACATTTTTAACCCAAAGTATAGTTTTTATGCAAGCTAAGCATTCATAATTTTATGTAATATTTTTTCCTACGGAAGATTTTATTTTCCTTAGATATTTTTGGTATTTAAAACTAATAAAAGGGCCCAGCCCCGTGGCTGAGTGGTTAAGTTCGTGCGCTCCACTTCAGCAGCCCAGGGTTTCACCGGTTCGAATCCTGGGCATGGACATGGCACTGTTCATCAGGCCAGGTTGAGGCGGCGTCCCACATGCCACAACCAGAAGGACCTGCAACTAGAGTCTACAACTATGTACTGGGGGGCTTTGGGGAGAAAAGGGGAAAAAAAAAAAGATTGGCAACAGTTGTTAGCTCAGGTGCCAATCTTGACAAAAAAGAAAGCTAATAAAAAAAAAATTGAATTATTTTCATAGTGTGAAACATGGTATGATTACCCAAGAAGAGACAGAGAGGATTGAACAATGTCAGTGCATGAACCAAGTTTTCCAGAATGACTCCTGGAGTGTACGCCGCCCCAGCCTCGAGACTCATGCACTGGGCCAGGCGCTCATGGGCCCCTTCCCTCACTCCTCATGGAATGTTGACTGACTGTCAGGGTAAGTGCAGCCACTACTATAGTCATGGGCAACAAACGCAAAATAGACAAGAATTAATGCCCTCAGAACTTCCATTCTAGTTGGTTGTAGAAGATGGTCAATAAACAAAAGGGCAAAATATATAGAATCTTGGATGGTGATGGCTCCCGCGGAATAAACAAATCAGGGCAGGAGACAAATGCTGGGGATGGATTTGAAATTTTAGAGGTCAGGGTGGGTCTCACTGAGAAGGCCACAGTTAAACAAAGACCTGAAGGACGTAACCGGTGCACTTGGCAGAAATCGTTGGGGTAAGGGGGTTGCGGGAGAAGGAACATCAAGGGTGAAGGCTCAGAACTGAGGGAGTGGCTGGCACTTGGGAGGAAAATCAAGGACGACAATGTGGCTGGCGTGTCCTTAGAGCAGAAAAGAACAAGGAGAGACGGCAAGAGCGAGGTTTCAGAAGTCAGGCCTAGGAAGGCCCTCCACGCACTGTGAGGACTTTTTCATTAAAGCTGAGAGCACAGGGTGTGACCTCTCTTTATTATGTCTAGAGACACATTTTAACCACCTGCTGTTTCCTACATGATCTGTAATATGCTCATTTGGCCGTACAGTAAAAGGCTCATGGTTGAACTCCAACTTTTTTTTTTAATTCCTGATTGTCACCAATTGATCAATAATAGAGCTGAAATAAACCAGATTTTAAAATGAAACCTATTCCAGACATGGAGAAAATTTTGTTGAATAATTTGCCTTCAATTAAACTTTTCACACTGTGCTAGTGGTTCACCAATGCCCACCGTCCCGGCGGCTCATGATGGAACTCCTGCGGGCTTTGTGACTGGAACTGCTGAGGATACAAGCAAGAGATAGGGGTGCGACTCTAGGACCTAAAAAACACATTTTGTTCTCTCGGCTCTTTCCCGCTTGTGGCTGCCCAGAGACAGTGAGGACTCGAATAGAAACTGAGGTAACAGGCTGAAGTGAGCAGTTAGCCAACCAGCCTGGCTGCTCCTCTCTGGTTGGTGAGAGGAGAAAGGGGCAAAGATCAATCTTCTCAGAGCCCTTATTCGGGGTCTTTGCTTTGCACCAGCTTAACCTGTACTCCAACAAATGTATTAGCAAAAGAAGAAGTTAAGTTGAACAGAACTCCTAAGACTCTAAATCATTTCACAATAGTCTTAAGCCTTCTGATACTCATTTTTAACTTCTTTACTGCATCCCACAAGGAGGAATGCAAGTATATTTCACTGCATTTTTTAACATAAATAAGAAACAAGGAGTCCACTCTATTTGAACTCTAATTTTCGTTCCACATTTGATGGAAAAAGAAAGACAGGGATTTTGAAAATAATCTGAAGAACTTCCCAAAGAAAAACTAGATCTATGGCACAAAAGAACATGTCCTTCTCTTGTTGCTGATTAGAGGGGTAGTTATGTTACCGCCCAAGTGAGCTCATCTGCTCACCGCAGGACATGCCAATAGTCAGGAGGCAAGGTGGTAGGAGAGGAAGGACTTTAGTACAGCTTGCTAGCAAGAGGGAAGATGGCCGACTCAAGTCCAAAAGAACCATCTCACGGAACAAAGACTACAGGCCGGTTATATACTGGCCCATCTCTAGGTGCGGGAGGCGGCTGGTCTCTGGGTGGGGCAGACATCTGGTCCCAGTTCCTGATAGTCCTTTGTTTTACTGGATATGCGTCAGAGAATGGAGCAGCTGCCCTATACCCTGATCTTTCCGTTGTCATTGAGGATGGCTATCAGCATAGGCTGTCTCCCTGAGGGTCACCACATTCCTAAGGAACTCAAAAGAACAAAAATTGTCCTCTTAAAGCAGCTGGGGGGTGGCCACAAAATCTACAGAGCGTGTCTGGGCTGGTTAGTCAGAGGTCATTTAAAGTTACACTATGGTTTCTTTTCTACAATATGGCTTCCCTTATGTCAACCTTGTGTTGAGCCAGTATCAGTTACCTCCAATTAATGCAGAATTATGTGGGTCACGAGAGCTGCACGTGGTACTGGGAAGCCTTCACTGAACTACGAGATTTTAATAGAGCTCACACAGGGAGAGAGAGAGAGAGGAGACTGAGAAAGATGGAGAACATAAAACAAAGAGGAGCATTGGGGTGGAGGCAGCTGAAACAGAGAGACAGAGGCTAAAACAGAGGAGAAATTTCAGGAGAGATGAAGACCCAGAGAAAACCAGACAGAGAGGAACGGGACAGAGCTTGTTAAGGACCACGCGTGGGAACCTGTTCAGTCTCAGCTTCGTATGGCGGATGCCCCGAAAGATCTCCATGAAACTCAGAAAACAATTTAGTAAGTTTGAAACCACTGGAGACGTTCTCTGCGTAGTTGAGCAGAATAAACAAACCCTAGTGAGGGGAGGAGTAGTGGAGTTACCCTCCCTACTTTTCAAAGTTATTAAAGAGACTATCTCAAAGACTATCTTACAAATATCTTCTAATGGATGATTTTTGTCAGAGGTACAATATTTACATGAATATGTCCAAGTTGACTGACATTTCAATTATTTTTTTCTTGAAGTTTCCTAAATGATTGTGTGCAGATATGAGACTAGTTGATCTTCTCTCGTACCTGTTAGAATTAGAAAGCCAGTGGGTTGAAGGGTGGAAAAAGGAAAAAAAAAAAAACTCAATGCATACTATTGTAGCATAATTAAATGTTTCTTTTTGGTTTTTGGTTTTTTCCTAAAGATTGGCACCTGAGCTAACAACTGTTGCCACTCTTCTTTTTTTTCCTCCCCAAATCCCCTCAGCACATAGTTGTATATTTTAGTTGCGGTTCCTTCTAGTTGTGGCATGTGGGACGCCGCCTCAATATGGCCTAACGAGTGGTGCCATGTCCATGCCCGGGATCCAAACCCCTGAAACCCTGGGCCGCCGAAGTGGAGTGTGCGAACTTAACCACTCGGCCATGGGGCCAGCCCCTAGAGTAATTAAATGTTGATTATGCAACTTTGAAGTCAATTTGAAAGAGAAATTTATGATACAGGCATGTATTGAATTCAGAGAGAATTATTTTTTAATATTTCTGATATCATGTTTTTTAAAAAACCTGACCCACAGATCCATTTGGAGTTCGGGTCTGGAGTGTCCCAGACTTCAGCACGCAGATGCCGTTGGATGTCCTTTAGGTCTGTAGGGCACCCTGAGAACTCTCCAGGGACAGTCACTTCACGTTTGTATGTGATTATTTCCCCTTACATGCAAACTCCTGGGCAAATTTGTCTGTAAAAAGACAGTTTGGACAACTTAGCATACAAGAATATTTCTAAGACAAATAAAATAAATCGACTTCTTCATTTTCAATTCAAAACACAATATGAGCTGATAAAGTTACAGAAAAAAATACCCCAAGTAGGAGGCACAATCTGGTTATTAGATTGCTCATGTCTTTCTTTTTCTTAAAAAAAAAATTTAAGTCGTGATAACATATAGGTCTAATATAGAACAATGGTAGGAAAAATTAAAAATAAACAACTCAGCAACTGCCTCCCAGTTTGATCAGCGTGTCGAGTGATTGAGATGGAAGAGACACTCCCACAGCCCCAAGTTCAGCTTCTTTCTATCATGATGAGGCTTCAAAACAGAGTACGCTATGGATCACTAATTATCCAGTCAGCTTCAATTGTTCATGTGGCTAAACTAAGTGATAATGAGTAATCAGCCTAGTTATTCTGTCATCTAAATAACTGATAAACTTACCCTTCTTTTATTTAATCTGCGAATATTAACTTACTATATAATTTGAGTCTAACACTATAAAATATAAGAAATTATAAATGAAGTCTTTGCCCATGAGAAGCTAGCAACCATCTGGGACAAGAAGGAGACACCATCATCCCCAGCTAGAGGTGTGGCGTCGGCTGAGCCCCTGCTCCACACTGCCTGCAGGGTGACCCTCCCACAGGGCGATGCCGATTGTGTCATCACCTCCCCATCCCCCGGTAAGCACAGGCGCTGTTCCATTGCGTTTCCGATGCACTGAGCTGTGATCACAGTCCTGGCCAGGGTTTCTGGTGCCTCTCGGGTCCTCCCCACAGACTTCCCAGCCTCGTTGCTCCTGCGCCTGCTACTATCTCTGCTTCAGCCACACTCGCCAGCTTCTTCTGGCCATCGTCTTTGCAAAAGGGGGTTTCGCTTCACCAGATCCTACTTCAGATCTCAGCATCTGTCACTTCCCTGACCTCCTTTTTAGGTCACATTCTTCATGTATAATATTTCATAGCACCATGAACCTCTCCTCCGTGCACAGAGGTTAGAGACTGTGTCACGTTTCTGTTATTAATTAATGTCTATCTTTGTCTCTAGGCTTTGAGCTCCACAAGTAGAAAAATCGTGTTCATTTCCCCCCAGCACTGTGAAGGAAGTGCTTGCTCACAGAGCCTGAATCCTGTAATCCCTCCATAAATGAGTAGAATGACTGTTACTGTTCAGTGAAAGACGAGACTGAATTCAGCAAGTCCATCAACGGAGCCTCAGGAAATCCCACTAATGCAAACAATGAGTTTCACTCTGCAGCTTAAACTTGTCAGGGTTACTTGATAGTTTGGGCTCTTTTTGCTTTTGAAAAACAAACTGAATTGCTCAGATTAACAGAGAAAATGACAGCCTCTAGCCTTATTGTAAACATTTATTCCTTCATGTATTCAACAAATACAAGAAAAAACGTGGTTCAAAGGTGCTTCACAGGTTTTAATCACTCAAGAGTACGAACTTATATATTTATTTGAAAATAAATGTAAACAGTGTTACTTTTGGAAATTCTGTTGGCTCACTCAGCCCTGCTTATGGCGGATCAGAACTGTGTACCTGCTGTGCTCCATCCACTACGCCGGGAGCTGAGTCGGCGCGTCTGTGGCGCAGACTTAGAGCACCTTCATGTACCTGCTCCTGGACCGTGTCCCCCGTATGTCTTTCTCCCTTGATTGAAAAATCAGAAATAATTTTTTCAGTTTTGACAAATAAGCCACTTAACCCTATCAAGTATTCCTCTTATCTATTGTTTTTATATTTTCTATTGTTTATTAAACAAGTTTATGAACAAATAAATTAGGAAACACTTACAATGTGCCAGGCTCTGTGCAAAGTGTTTTACACGTGCAATCCCATTTAGTCATCACGACCACCCTTACGCAGAGACGAGGACAGCATTCTTTAATAACTAGGAAGAGAAGTTCAGAAAGTTGCTTCATCATCGCTCAGTTAACAAGGGGCGTGGCTGGGGTTTCAGACCGTTCTTCCTCCTTCCCAAAAGGCGATAGGAAGGATAAAAGAAACAGCCTAAAGTGAGAGAAAGACCCCCTAAACTTAAGAGACTTTTCAAACCCAGAGATAAGCCATGACTCCATGACTAACTGACAAGTCACTGAGCTTCTCCATAATCACCTTTGAAATAAGGACCATGCAGAACAACAGGGAGCGGAAAGGATCGTCCGCCAAGTGAGTTGACTGATTCTCTGCTGACCGCGTCTCCCCTTCACCCAGCCCCAAAATTAAGTCCACAGAAGGAATGATGAGTGACTTAATGATCATGTCTTATACAAGTAGGCAGGAATGTAATCATATAGTCAGCATTTTTTATCTTCTAAACCATATGCTTATCTTCACAGAGTAGAATTTTTAGATTAGGTGGATTTTTTAATGTGGTGTATATCATTAGGAGATAAGAGACTACCAGCTGTTTGCGGGAAATAGGAGGTTTACTGAAAGAATCCATCGGGAGGAAGCGAATAAGACAGGTTGGAGGTAGGAGAGGGAACCAGGTCTAATGGTTCCAATTCTTAGCCCAACTCTCTGTTTTTCTTACAAGTTCCAATGTCTTTTGTAGAAGATTTTAATATTTTTATTCACATCTCTACAAACTATTACAATATTGGCCTTTTTACTTACATAAAAATTAGTGCTGAAAGGTACTTTAAAATCCTCAGTACTTCAAGCATTTTAAACAAGTCCATATTGTGACATAGTCTACAGTACCATAAAATGTAGCGAGACAATGGCTCTTCCACTGTGTTGAAGGAAAGTTAATCAAACAGCCAGACCCGGACAGAGGTCAAAGACGGACAGCAGAGGCGCACAGCAGGTGTACTGACATTGTACAGTTTTTAATATAAAGAACATGGATTAGATTCAGATAATATGGGATCAAGTTCCACTTTTCCTATTTCTTGATTATATCTTATGGCTGTTAAAAACATAATCTGGCATAAATTCACAAATTTTTATTCTCTTCCATAGAAGTAAGCTAGTCGAAGGCATGTTGTTCCCGTCTTGTTCTTCTGTCACACTGTGGTCAGTGCCCACACTGGCTACTCACGCTTCCACCATCAGACCCCCACAAAAGGGGGAAAAGACAGAAAACACATCACATTCCAGCACATAACGTGTATATTTACACCAAATTGGCTGAAACTTGGTCAAAGTTACAAAGCAAGCTGGACAATATAATCTTTGTTGATGGTCATGTACATTACCAAAATTCTAGGGACATTTACTGATAGAAAACTAGCCGTCTCTGCCTCAGTGATCTTATGCGAGTGGCATCACCTTCCTAAACCACAAGTTCATCATCTGTAGCAGGGATTTTAATGTCTCTGTGATCAGGACACAATGATGACGGCACATTCTGTTTGAAGTGCTGTCACACCTGTAACACAACACAACGTGTTTACCTTCAAGTCCTAGGTAGACCTAAGACATTATTTGTTCATAAGAGCCCACGAATAGAAAAATTTGCAAATAGCATATTGCATTACTGATAGAGATAGAACACTTTGGACTACAGTTAATACATTTTTAAAGTGCTGCTTTTTCGTTGCAGGTTCTGTCTATAACAGAGAAGACTCTCTCACGTCTTAATTACTGTAGATTCTTTGCCACTTGTAGCTCTCTGAGGAAGGGTCACTCCCTATCTCTCTCTTTAGCAAGGAGCCCTGAAACTGTTCCAGGGAGAGTGTGGGCTGGGGCTAAGGTTTGACAAGAAGCACCTGAAGCCAGTCCTATCAGGTTGCTCTGGCCCTGTCGAAAGCCGCACCTGTGAGAGGCTTCCTTTTGACAGCAGTGCACCTCTGTGAGGGTGGCTTACCTTCTTCTATGGGGTGAGTTGCCAGACAGACAAAAGGCTGCTGTCTAAATGCACGGGGACTCCCATTTCCCATGATGGGGGGAGTGGGAAGCAGCTGCAGAGATAATAAAGAGGGGCTGCTGGGTGCAAAGTTAAGCTTTGAGTTCTTTTTAAGCAAACATGGAGGAACAGTTGGATGGTTTGTCCTCAAAAAAAGGACCTCAGAACACTGAACTTCCTTGGTGGATCCAAAGAAAGACTTGCTGACAATTGGTAAGGGAGACACAATGCACCCATTGTCAGATGCGCCTTCTGAACACCAATTTGTAAAATAAAGCCCTTTGAGCAACCAGAGGGAGTTTCAAAAGAAGCTGCTGATTCAAAATGAATAACTTAGCTTTGCTGCGTTTTCAGCTCTTGTGTTGATCATCATCGCTATTTTTACTTTCTATTTTCAGCGGGAGTTTGAGTTAACCTTTGTTCCATCTGCAGCCCGCCTTCTGGAGCTGCACCACCTCCTCTTCATTATTCTTTTCAAAACCACTGAAATTTGCAAAATGTGCTGTTTCCTCCCTCATTCTGTGGAGGAGAAGCAGAGCCAGCTTTTCAGGCAGGAAGGTTCCTGATAATTAAAGGACTTGAGGACTGAAATGAGCACGCAGAGCAGGTGGCACCCCACACCGGGGCGGGTGTGACTGGAGAGGAGACGAAACCCTCTTGCCCTCAAATGCGTTCATCGGAAGCCTCTCCTGGCACCCGGAGTCCCCACGGCGACCGGCCAAAGACCCGATGTCTATGATAAAGTAGAAGTATGTTCACAAAGATGCTACTCACTAAGCCAGCACCGTAAGCGCCTCAGCTCCTGCTGGCTTACCTGACTCTCCCCTCCTGAGACCACCCCCCAACATGTGCCTGGTTTCTTAGCCAAAGGTAATGTTAATGGGGAGAAGTTAGAGTCCAGGCTGCAAATGCTTCCCTGAGCAAGGATGCTGGAAAGACCAAGGAGATGCCCACTCGGCCTGTGTAGCACTCACTCAGTCTGTGACACAACGTTAGAATTTGAGAAAATAAAAGACAAAAACTTACTCTGAATTTACTAGTGTCTTAAAATAGGTGATTTTCTTATTCACAATATACTTAAAATACAGCTGTCTGTATAGCTGTGTTTATGGAGTACGTATTGGTCTGATCCTCAGAGAATGTTCAAAACCAGTGAGCGTTTTGGCCCCTCGCTCACAGTAACATCAGGGCAGGCCAGGCGGTTGCTCCCTGGAAGGTAGGCTGTGCCCGGCTGGTCGCAGCTCAGGGAAGGGCCGTGGTTAGGGGCCGGCAGAGAGGGTATGTGGGCACGGAGCACAGAGGTGATCTCGGCTGTGTTGTAAGGAGAGGTAAAGGACCGCCCGTTCACCCAGAATTCCACCTTGTCAGCTTGTGTGTGATGAGGGCCTCCCACAAAATGGGGGAAGACACAGCAGAAGATACAGATCCGTGATGTAGAGTGAGAGTTAAGGACTGGAAGAGGCCTTGGAGTCACAGAGCCTGACCCCTAGTTGAGGGGTGCGGGGCCAGCGTGGCTCTGTGTCTCATCACTAATCACAGCCAGGGTTGGACTGACTCCCAGGGCCTCTTTCTAGAAAACGATAGACATTAACCGGATGTGAGCCAGAAAAATGTTATCGAAAGCAATGTTTGCAAATATGTCGACACCGATGTGCACTAGACAATCGTAATACCCAAAGCACCCTGCCGTGTGTCCTTCGTAAAGCCTAACATCCCGGTCAGGTGCAGACAGCAGGCGCGACGTCAGAAGACCTCACACGAGGGTTCCCTCTGCCGTAAACCGCAGGACTTCCAGCACACCACTACACTCTGACTCACCTTTGTTCTTCCGAAAAATATGGGGTTAAATTTTTTAAATCTCTGAAGTCCTTTGAAGCTTACTATTCTGAAAAAGTAAAAGTTCCCAAAAATGCTACATATGGCCCCATAATATATCTAGGTTATTGTCATATTTTCATTTTAGAACAATAGTAAGGAGGATTCATCTACATGTCTTTCTCTGAGAGAGTCGAATAGACATGGACTGAGCAGTTAGCAATCAAATTCTAGTATTTAAATTTTTTCAAAGGCACCGTCCCCCGATCTTCCCTAACAGCCTCCAGAAAGGTTCTGTTGAGTGAAATAATGCAGTTGCATTAAAACATGAAAGCGTGTCACCAGAGAGACGGCGTTAGAGACGCTGCGTGCACTTTGAGGCGCCTTTGGTGATGGCAGCTGACAACTGTGAGGTGCTGGCCCGCACCCAGAGCGACAGGTCTCCTGTTCATACGAGGAGAGGGTGACAGGGCTAAGCTGCTTTTAATCATTCTCAGTGTTAGGGCCACATGAAATGCAGTATTCTTCTCTTGATGAGCAACTAAAGCCGTACGTCCCCATCAGGGAGAACTGCTGAGAGGAGGACAGACCACGTTATTGGGCCCCGGTGCCCCTGACTGGCCTGTGTTTGGTCTCCTGGGTAGCTATTTAATTCCCTTTTGTTGCTCTAAAATGTGGAGCCCACCTGAGTAGAAGGATGAAGGGCAAGGAAATGATAATTAACTGTCTGTGAAGCCTGTTTGACAAGAGAGAGAAATACGCAAACACTCAGCCCTCAGGCTACTTCTGTAGGAAACTACAACCAAGTAATGAAAAAAACTAATTAATCACGCAGTAATTTTTCTATGATTTACCTAATATTTTTACTGATTTTCCTCCAGAGAACGGGTTGTTTATGTGGATCATGTAAACAGAGCCTAAGAGAAGCTAACAAGGTGAAGGATCAGATGGAGGTTCGCGTGGACTGCGTAACACACATGCCCTTCTCCCGCTTATTTAGGCTCCAGACATTTCTTGTTTGTATGCAACATTTTCAAAACTGTCCTGCATAAATCTAAAACTTTTTCAGTTAATCACTGCAAAGGTCGCTGTGCCCCTGGACGTGTTAAACTTGCATGCACATATCTGGCCACGAGAGAACAGGGAGGGAGTGGTGGCGTCTGTGAACATGACGTAAAACCTGCTAGACTGGAAACGGTCAACAGGGGAAGGGGCCCAGGGAGGACGAGAAGCCCCTGGCCTGGACCACCGGATCCTCAGACTCACCGGCACTGAGCTCAAAGGTACTCCAAAGGGGACTTGATGCTTATTTTGTTTCCAGAAAGTTAGGGGATAATATTGTTGTTGCAAGATTAAAAAGTTATTCCTAGTAAGTTTGGGCTTCTGAGCAAAGCAAGACACATAAGTATGCAGGAACTATTATCCCTGAGCATTTTGTGTGTTCAGTTATTATTCAAAAGAAGAAAACAGACTTGAGAGTAGGAAAACTGTTCTTTCTCTTTTTAAAACTGCAAAGCATTTTAATATTTTTTGCCTGAATCAGTTACAAACCTAGAACTGCAATGACGAAAATCAGCTGTTGTTCGAAGGGATTTGTTTGAAAAAGAACTGTGGGTCTGACAGATCCACAGGAGTGTAGACAGCCAGGCGTGGAAGACAAGAAATATGAAGCCAGACCAGCAGAGCAGTGTGGCCAGGACGCCAGCCCTGCAAGGTGCTCCAGCCACTCCAGGACACGTGGCCGCCCCCAGGACACGCCCCAGCAGCGGTCAGCGTGCTCTGCTTCTGTGAATCTGTCTGGCTCTTTGTCTTGGCATCACTCGCTAAAGCAGCGAAGTCCTGGGGAGCGGGATGCAGCTGACCGAACCCGTGCTGTGTTTCTGAGAACTGGGAATCCTTCGTATTAGCCGCCCCAGGCTGCCGTAACAAATTAACACAGACTTGGTGACTCAGGACGACAGAAACGTATACTCTGGAGGGCAGACACACAAAATCAAGATGCTGACAGGGCTGCACGCCCCCCGGAAGCTCTGGGGAGAGGGCTCACCTCTTCCAGCTCCTGGGGTGCCAGCGTGCCCTGGCTTGAGGCAGATCCCTCAAAGCCTGCCTCCACTTTCACCTTACTTCCTCCTCTTCCCTGTCTCTCAAAACCCCCTTTCATCTCTCTCATAAAGACACCTATGGTGGCATGTGGGGCCCACCCAGACAATCTAGGAACCTCCTCATCTCAAGATTCTTAATTTAATTGCATCTACAAAGATCCTTGTCTCAGATAAGGTAACATTTGTAAGTCTTTGAGGTTAGGACTTGATGTCTTCGGGTGACCGTTTTTCAATGACCACACCAACTGTTGGCAAGGATGTGGAGCAGCTAGACTTCTCCCACGGCTGATGACGACCAGTGTGGGAAGCAGTTTAGCAGTTTTTTAAAAATGGTACACGTGCGCTTGCCATACAATCTAGCCATTCCACTCCAAAATTTTATATAAGCAAATTAAAGCATACGTCTATACAAAGAATTCTGCACAAATATTAATAGAAGCTTAATTTATAATTAGCAAAACCTGGGAACAACCCAAATGTGACCAAACAAACCAGCATGTGAATGGATGCACACTGTGGTGTCCGCGTGGAATGGAACCCGCTCAGCAGCAAGAGGAACAAACTGCTGACATGGCTTCCACGTGGTGACGCTCAGAATAGTCATACTGAGTGACAGAAGCCAAGTGAGTCCATTCAGAATGCGTGATTCCACTTATATAACATTCTAAGAAATTCAGGCTAATGTAGTATGACAGAACGCAGATTATTGGGGTCTGGAATCTGAGGGAGGAGTGGGAGATAGGCGTTAGGAAGGGGCTCAAGCAAACTCTCAGAGGTGGTGAATGCATCTTTTATCTTGATTACAGTGATGGTTTCATGGATATATACATGTGGCAATACAACTTATCAATTTGCACACTTTAAATACTTGTGATTTATTGTATAAGAATTATGCTTCAATGAAACTGATAGAATAATGTCACATTAGGCCAAAGAAGTGAAATGTGAGAAAAACGGAGCTGTATCTGAGAGAATGCTTTTAGCTGCAGGGAAAAAAAAGCCAAATTAAACTCACTTTTAAAGGGAAATTAACTGGCTTATAATTATAAAAACTAGACTAGGAAGCTTTTTACCATAAGAAAAACGAGTTGGTTTAGGGAAAATTAACCAAAGTCAAATTGGCAATGAGAAAGCACACGGAGAGAACAGGATAATGATAGATCTGAAAGGGGGTATGGTCGGCTTGTTGGTACTCATGGTGGATGATATGGGGCTCAGCCCAATTTGAGGCTCAGCCTCAAATCTCAGCTCTGTTTTACAGATTGCATTCTGTGAAAGCAGTGTGCTGGAGGGAGGGCATAAGTTACACAAAATAGAATGGCAAAGCCATGGAAATGAAAATAAGCTTAATTGAGCATTCAGTTTTTGCACATAATGCACCAGTGACGTGAACAATAATAGTAGTAAGACACAAGCTATCGCTGTTGTCCTTGGTTGCTTAGGATTTCCCATTTGACACTTGATTATCTGAAAACCAGTCCCCAAAACAAAGAAGGGGGAAAGAGCTCAAATCTCATCTTAGCTCTAACTATATTTGGGTTTCTAAGGAGCTGACAAAACCCTGAAAAGCTGCTTCATCTTTTATGTAGCTGCTAATGAGCTTTGAACCAATTCAAGCAAATATTTATAAGTAAAATAGTGCAAACCGTTTTATCCACAGCAGCCCCACTCTGTTGTGGATATCCACCAGACACAAACCGTTGATAAATACAGTGACAGGCAGAGGCAGCTGCAGAAACCGGAGGAAAAAAAGAGTTACGATGAGACGTGTCTGACAAACTAGGAACCCACTGACTCAATTTGCATGCAGGGGAGCTGAAGAATTCTGTATTTTTATCAATTCTATCATTTACAATCAAGACCTAAGATAAATCTACATTATAGTCAAAAGTACATAGTATGAAACTTTCTCGTAAACGTAATAATTTTTTTAAAAAAGAAAGGAAACATTTGAATGTGTAATATTTGCCATTAAAGCCAGTTGTTGGCCTACAAATCAAATCAGAGACTTCCTGTGCTCCCACTTTAAATGCTCCTGAGCCCCTCTTATTCCAGCTGCTGCTCCCCTTGCTGTCTTCACTAACTTTGATAAGCGTCACAGAGGTGAAACTCTAGGTCATTGCTTCATATCTCTTGTCTTCAGGATTTTTCTAATGCCACAGCGTGGGATGTCTGCAGATAGCTGCTCAGCATTTAAGCATGACCAGTCTGGAAACGTGGGAGAGTGAACACCCAGGGCCATTCTTAACCAACGTGAGATGAAAGCCGAAGGATAGAGGCTCCCTCCTTCCATCCCCCAGACAGACTATCTGAGGCACCCTTCATAAAACACTTCTTGAAGTGCAATGGAATCAACCTCCAGTTTCTCTTGCTGATTCCCAACTTAAC
>NC_060270.1:446207-490568 GCF_021613505.1 Equus quagga | reverse complement strand
AGCTTCCCAACTTAACCATGCATCCTCCTGTGAGCTTCCCAACTTAATGATGCATCCTTGTGTGAGCTTCCCTCCTCGCTGTTTCACTCTGCCTTCCCTCTCCTACTTTCTGCATGGAACCCCCTGTCTCAGGCTCTGCTTTCTTGGGTACACACACTAAGACATGTTGTTACTTGAATTGACTCTACACGACAGATGTTCAGGGGGGTTTTGGAAGCTGGATCAAGCTCCGGTCAGGCAGCTGATGATATGTGTGGGACCCTGGCACACAAGAGCATCACAATTAGTAAGAATCTCTCCTTTAGTGGATTGGATGAGGTACAGATGGAAATTCAAAGTGTTGGTATCTGTGGCTACCAGAATACCATATTCTAGGACATAGTTTTTCAGAATGGATTTATATACCTTTAACTGATTGCTTTGGAAGCCTTGAAAAAGAAGTTACAGGCTCAGGTTGACCTACTATCAACTTTAGGCTTGAAAAGAAAGGACTCTAGAAGAGCATTTAAGGAGATCGCATCTCCTATGGCCACAGGATGCACCCTATGAAAATCAGGCCCAAGATTTTATCATGCAGATGGTAGAGCTGCAAAAGGACTGAATACATGGCTTTGGTAGATCTGCTAAGGCAGAGTCAGAGCTCTACTAAGAAAAAGCATCACTTGGAAAAAATGAAGATTTTTGGGGGGAAAATTCCAAGAATCTTGAACCTGCAGATATCCTTGAACCCTTCGAGGCAGTGGAAGCAGCCTTCTCCCCCTCAATAAAGGAAGCCAGCCGTGCAATTCCTAACTATCCTGCAAAGACTCCCAGACAGAAGCCTCGCCAGATGTTACTTGTGCTCTTCACAGTGTCCGTTCACGTCTCCTCATGGCTCTCAGACCAAAACCCACGGTTGGTCTCAGTACAGCCCAAACAGAGAAGAGCAATTTCTTGTACATTGAAGGAAATGCATGGGCTGCTAATATATTCCAGCAGAAACTGGAGGAAAACAGGTGTGAGTGAGTGATCTTGAGGCTACTAGGCTGGGCAGTGGTCAGTGAGGGATAAAGCAGAGTTGAAGGCTGAATAGAGGACAGTTTATCTGTTTAGATGCCTGTGACTCACAGCTCAGTGTCCTAGAAAGGACACCTGGTTTTGGTCCTAATGTGCTGCAGGAATGGCTCTTTGAAGCTTGGATCCAGTGACGGGTCTATAGTAAATGAGATACAGATTATAAAACATCCATGGAATAGTATTGAGAAAGGAGTCAGAAGACTTAGGGAAATGACAGAATGTAAATGAATTTACTAGGAGAGACTGGAGAGTCCGCCACCTGACTGTGTCCCCAGGGAGGACGCAGAGGACTCAGCTTCACAAAGATGGTAGGAAGTGTCCTAGTGAGGGGCACTGGCATCTCTGACAAGCTCAGTGGTGCAGCCTCTGCGACCGGGAGTGACAGGAGGAGATGCTTCCCACTGGCTCTCTAGGGTCGATGGGAATTCTAGAATTCCAGAACGGCAGAGGCCAGGGGCAAGACTTAAATGTCAGAGTCAGGCCAGAGTCACAGGGGGTCTTCACCCACAGGAATGAGTGGTAACTGTCGGCTAATCGATTATGGTGCTTCCAGAGGCAGTACAGACGTACAGCTGATTATGAAGCTACTTTTCTCTATGAGCCTAAAAACAATACAGTCAGGCTCTGGAAATCAGAAGGCTGAGATGAGTTGCGATACTGCAAAATCACAGTCCTTCACCCCATTTCCAAGTCCAGGCCAGTCCACGTACGCAGAGTGCCTTAATTAGAGAGTGGATCAGTTCACTAGGGCTGCCATAACTGATACCACAGACCAGGTGGCTTAAACAACCAACATTTGCTTTCTCACAGTTCTGGAGGCGGGAGCCCAAGGTCAAGGTGTGGGCAGGCGTGGCGTCCTCTGAGGCCCCTCTCCGTGGCTCGCGGACAGCCGTCTTCTCCCTGTGTCCTCACTGATCTTCCCTCTGTGCCTGCCTGTGTTCAAACTTCATCTTCCTATACGGGCGCCAGTCGTACTGCATAGAGCCCACCCTAATGACCTCATTTCCAATTAATCACCTCTTTAAAGGTCCTGTCTCCAAATACAGTCGCATTCTGAGGCACCGGGGGTTAGGAGTCCAGCATGTGAGTTTAGGAGAAACACAGTCCAGCCCGTAACAAAGAAGCAGCTAGACTCTCTTCAGAAAAGGACTCCAGGAGCATATATAATAAACATCCCCTTATTAACTTCCTACAGAGACCTATGACCCTATACCAGGGAAAGAATAATACTCGAGTTTTTTAAGACATTCATACCAGAGGACCTGAAACCCCCTCGTGGGTGCTCTGGTTTGTGAAGGGCTTTATAAAGACCAAGTAATAAAGAGAAGTCCACATGACGATGGTTCAGAATCCCCACTGATTGACTCACCTGGTACTTCCTCAGTCTCCGAGTGTATAATTGGCTGGCTATATTAAGGAGATGCACCCTCACGTTAGTTCTCCAGCCTCTGGTGTGGGAGCCGTGTTGCAGGAGGAAAAGCGGAGCACTTCAAGGTGCCGATGAGCTCTGTCGGGGTTGTAAAGAGAAAGCAGCGTTGCAATCTGAGGAATTTTAGATACTACATCCAACCCGCTTCACTTCACCTGTTTGTCTCGGAGAAAGCTGATGGATTGTACAAATTTGGACGATTATAAACTTAACCGTGGAAGCCTTGTTCACAGTGCTCTGTGCGGAAGTAGTTCTCTCCTGAAACATCTGATGCAGCCTCTGGCATTTCGTGTGTTGCTGTGGATCTCTGGATACGTTCTCTCCAGTCTCCACCAGTGGAGAAGACAGACGGGTGTTCTCTTTCACGTGGAGAGACAGCAGGATCCATTCACGGTCTTTTTCTCAAGACTGTTAACCATCCCGTTCTGTGTCCTCAGAGAACCAGCCTATTTCACAGGGAATTTGACCATCTCGACATTCAGAACAACATTACTGGTGAACTATAATGTGAAATAAAGCTAACTGGAACTCAAGAGCAGTGAGCAATGTGCTAAGACAGAATTGCCAGAGAGTGGAAAATAAATACTCTGATGTTCAGGGACCTATTCTGTTGTGAAGTTTATAGGCATCCAGGGGTCAGAAGACGGAGGCATTGTGTCTAAGAGAAGCACAAGTTGCTGCATTTTGTACCTCCATGACAAAAAAAAGAAGCACTTTATTTGGTGGCCCTTTTTGATATTTGGAGGAAATTTGAAAATTCAGCTTTGACCTTTTTATTAAGTGACTTACAATGCTGACGGTTTTAAATAGTTCCAGGAGCAAAAGAAGCCCCCGCAGGAAGTCTGTGCTGGTGCAGGCTGTCCTGAGACTCGGGTTGTATGACCCAGCAGATCTGACAATGCTAGAAGGATCCACGGCGGCCAAAAGAAGGCTTTGTGGAGTCTCTGGTGAGCCACAGTGGGACAGCCACCACACAGAACAGACTCTGAGCATGTCATGGCAAGGCCTCGTGAGCCACCAGACCTTGACAAGTAGCTCCTGTAGTACTAACGAGCCCTAAGAGAGCCTTAAGACCTATCATGCAATGCTAAGTGACTGTGGATTGCAGCAGCCATCGCGTCCCACAGAATGACACCTTCAGGACCATGCCTGAGCAGATCCAGAAGATGCAAGTAAATTACAAGAAGACAAGTCCCAGGCCCGCTTCAGCTAACTCTGGTACACCCTCGGCCTTTTGGGAGAAGTGCCCTAAAACTAACCGACCAAGAGGGAACATACTTGGCCCGGTTTGTGGATGGATTGGCATTGGTACCATCCACAACTGGCTGCTGCTGTGCTGTGCTCCCATGCACGGTGGCTCTAAATGGCAACAGCAAAGGGAAAACCTCCTACCAGCAGAGTTGTGAGCACTGCACTTGGTCATTAACTCCATACGCAGAATTTCATGTCCCACGACAAGGCCTGTAAGAAAGTATTCGCTACAGAGGAAGCACTAAACATTCAAACGGGTGGGATTGCTTGTCCTAGGCATGTCAGCCAGCCTTTCTCCTCGGCCCCCAATGCTGGAGAAGTGAGCCAAGGATGAGGGTAGGGGGCTCTGCAGGGACCCAACTGTGTGGGTTCCCTCTCCCCACGCTGGTCATGACCGCTGCTGAGTAACCAACTCACCAGCAGCAGAAATGACACCAAGCCTTCAGCACGACATCACCCCTCGAGGAGAACAGCCGTCCACTTTTTGGCCCTTTGACTACATCTTACCTTTAATATCTTGGAGGGCAAGTGATGAATCTTTTCAATATCTGTCCTGGAATACGGACCTGTCCTCCCTCCCCAAAATGCCTCCTCCAGCACCACCACTCACTCATGTTGTATGTTACACAGCGGTGTGTGAGCAAGGGATCTATTGATGGCACAAACAAGTGGAACAATGGGAAAATGACAGCGGACCCTCCAGTTTTATTACGAATCTTGCCGCCCAGAGCATTCAGCCTAATAGACACATGCTGTTTCCTGTTGGAGGCTCAGCTCAGTTGCCAGCTTAGGGAGGAGACCCTGTGGGGTTGCTGTCCTTTCCTCCAGAATGAGTTAACATGCTGAACCAAAACAAAAAGCTGACACTTCGTCCCAATAGCTAGAGTACACAGGTCCATAAACCAAGGGGTTGAAATGTAACCAGTCCTTATACTCAACACTTCCATTAACACACAGAATTTGTGCTTCCTATTCCCACAACATTAGATTAGTATTCCTGGAGGAAAAAGAGGTCCTTCAACTGGGGAATACAGTAAGGGTTCCACTGAACTTGAAGCTGTGACTGTTATTTTTGGATCCACATGTCAAAGGACCCACAGACCAAACAAAGAATTACCATACTAGGAGAGCGTTGACCACGATCACCATACGAGGAGCCGGGATGGCCACTGAAAAGTGGGGCAGTGGCCAGTCCTGGGGGTCTAGGGTTAAGATTCAATGCTCTCACCACCACAGCCTGGGTTCTTGTTCCAGTCAGAGAACCACACCACCCGTCTGTCAGTGGTCATACTGTGGCAGCTGTGTGGCTGTGATGCTGAAAGCTGTGCCACCAGGATTTCTCATACCAGCAAGGTCACCCATGGTGGACAGGTTTCAGCAGAGCTTCCAGACTCAGACAGAGCAGGAAGAAGGACCTGGCCACCCACTGCCAAAAAACCGGCTGTGAAAACCGTATGAATAGCAGCAGAGCACCGTCTGATAGAGTGAACATGAGAGGGTGGGGCAAAAAGGCTGGGCAGGGTTCTGCTCTGCTGTCCACAGGGCGGCTAGGAGTCAGAATCCACTCCACTAACAATGAAGTAGGGCAGTGAGGACATGTCTGAAGACAAGTGGTTCCTGGGGCGTCTCTTGGTGCTCCTGGACTTGGTAACAACTGTGAACAAACCACTGCAACAACTATAGTGCAATAAAACAGTTCAATTAAAGGTTCAGCCCCTTCAGGGCTGGAGGCTCGTTTCACTAGGTGAGCAACCTAGACAAGTTGGAATTTGAAAGTCTGACTGAGGGTGAGATAAACGTAGAATGGATGCTCCAAGAGGGAGATGATGAATCAATTGCAGCCTCAGGACAAGCTGCACCTCTGGGAGCACCACCCGTTCACATGGTCTGTGGACTCAGAGAGTCTGAGCAGATCTGAGTACCGCAGGGTGGACTGCATAGACCTCGCTTGTGCCCAGTTTCCAGTCCTCCCCGTGTCACCACTTACTCCCTCTGCAGGAACCAGACCTGCAGGGGCTGCGACCAGACTCACAGTGACGCAACCTACAAGCACCTCACCAGACCCACGTGGTGCACACCTCCCGCTTCCCGCAGAGCGCTTCTCTGCTGTACAGTGTGGGATGCTCGAGGGAGCTCCTCAGCACTCAGACACGTGTGCTCTGGGAGTACGAATGAGCTACTGCCCATGGGACCACGCACGACCCGTGGGGGACAGGAGCTGATGGACTATGCCCCTCCTCAGTCAGGGACTCCTCAGACACGTTTTCTAGTCTCCTCAGGAGGTCGCACTGTACACCTCCGTCTGCCATTCCTGCCCTATGAGATCCTGGTCCCAAACAAACTACCTGCACGCAAAACCCCGTCTCAGCCTGCTGTGGGGCAATCCAGGCTGGGGCAGCGACTGCCCGCTTATCTAAGAGCTTATGTCCTAAGGACAAGTACTTCCTATAAAATACGGACATTTCCTGTTAAACCAAATGTGCTGTATGCACTTCAACTCCCCCTCCCAAACGCCGTCCTTTGTAAGCAAAAAAAGAAAAGTGCTTCAATTTGGAAGATTAATGTTTTCTACCTCTTAATGAAATTCAACCATCATGTCAAATATAACTGACCTATCCTGAAATGTAAAAACATCAGCTATTATTAATGAAATGTTTTAAAGCACATTTTGGAACACGGTCACAGAATTTATATGAAATTCTATATGACGAAAGATTAACTTATTAATCTTGGAGCATTTTCTCTGCATGAGTGAAGTTTTAGAGTATTGGAAGAGAAGCAATATCTCAAATAATTTGTAAAACTTTCTTTAACAACATGTCAAGAGGGAAAATACATAAGTTGGTTTCAAATAGTGAAGGCTGCTCCTCAAGAGAGCAGCTGTCTACGAAGAGAAACCCTCCATTTACCCGCCATGGCTGGTTGGTACTCCACCCGCTATCCAACCGGCTACTTGCCATGGCTGCCTAGTACTCCACCCATTATCCATCAGGTTGCTTTCTGTGACCGCCTAGTACTCCATCCATTAACTGTCACATCTTTGACCTTGGAAAATTCTCTGTAAATGTGTTTACAAAAACGAAGCCAAGTTCAAGGCGATTATCAGAGGAAGTGGGGCCGCGTGGTGCACAGAGACCCAGGCCTGGTGCTCATCTTCTCTATTGTGTACGAATTTCCCGGGATTCGGCTGATTCCCGCTCCAGATGTCCCTCCTCCTTCCAGCATGCACCTCTTGCTCTGCGACCAATAGTGCAGCACCGTACTTCGATGCTCATTTTCTTCTTCTTTATATTATTTTTCCACTTCTTTCATACATCGTTTCTTTTTGGACACTGTAATTCTCAGTTGCTTGGGTATACTTATATTTCTTACACAGATTTGCATATCATTCTAAAATTCTTTGCAAACATCTCTATGGTTTGAAATATCTTCGTTTCCACATCACTGCGATATTTTACAGTTTATCACTATTAGATTTTTTGAGGTTGTGTTTTGCATGTTTTCTGAAATCTCAATGTTAGATTTTGTAAATATATTTCACTTAAAAATATTTCATTAGCACCCACATAAATTTATTGAAGTACATATTTAATGATAACAAAATATGAAGTAATATTTAGGCCATTTTTAAACTATCATGTCCTAGGGGCTGGCCTGGGGGTGCAGCGGTTAAGTTCGCACGGTCCACTTTGGTGGCCCAGGGTTGCCTGGTTCGGATCCCGGGTGCAGACATGGCACCACTTGGCACACCATGCTGTGGCAGGCATCCCACGTATAAAGTAGAGGAAGATGGGCACGGATGCTAGCTCAGGGCCAGTCTTCCTCAGAAAAAAGAGGAGGATTGGCAGCAGATGTTAGCTCAGGGCTAATCTTCCTCAAAAAAAAAAATAAAAAAAATATCGCATCCTATTTGGATGAAATTCTAGTGAGATTGGCACACAGATACTTGAGGATGTGGATTTGCTACACACAACCTTTCCCATTGGAAGTTTTCAACACAAATCAGTATGTTAAATGGTCACACATTTTGATCCATAATGTATCTCAGTATTTATCCCATGGGAATGCCCAGAGATGCACTCAAAAACTCATGGGTGAGAACACTTATTCATTTCAGCAGTATTTATAGTAGTAAAGAACGCACAGAATTGGTACATAAAGTGCGATGCATCAGCGCCGGCCCCGCTGCTGAGTGGTTAAGTTCATGTGCTCCAGTTAGGTGCCCAAGGGTTCGCCAGTTGGGATCCTGCATGCAGACCTACACACCACTCATCAAGCCATGCTGTGGCAGCGTCCCACACAGAAGAATTAGAATGACTCACAACTAGGATATACAAATATACTGGGGCTTTGGGGAGAAAAAGAAAAAAAAGAGGAAGATTGGCAACAGATGTTAGCTAAGGGCCAATCTTCCTCTCCAAAAAAAAAAAAAAAGGATACTTTCAAAAAAGAGAGAAGAGAACATTCCCTAAAAAAAGAAAAGAAAATATGATGTATCTATACTACAGAATTAAGGCTGTCATTTAAAGAGCAAAGTTTTAATGTAATAATAAGCTGTTTATGACATAATGTTAAACAGGAAACAAATACGGAATAGAATATGGAATATCTAGTATTGTATGAATTTTGAAAAAAATAAAATTAGTTACACAGTTTTTAAACATACCAAAATCAGGCGCACAATAAAACACTCTTTTAATAAAGCTTTTACAGAATAATGGGATATCTGGTGATTTTATTTATTTATATTTGCCTGTATTTTACACATCTGGCCGCTAATTAAGATATATATTTTTTACATAAACCAGAAAAAAACTATTTTGTAAAAGACTAAAACCAAATGTCTGGGTTCTATTTCTTCTACCAGCAGGAAGCAGACCTAAGCTTTGTCTGCACAATATTAATCACCTAAGAGATGAACCCCCAGCAGGAAAGGTTTCTCTGTGCTCCTGGTGACAGCATTAATTCAAACAATTCTGTTTCGAGTGACAGAAACTCAAAACGTGTATTGAGGGCCGCGAGACATCGCGTCAATCCTAACCGGCATGCGGTGTAGACGCCCTGCACCGTCGCGCCCCCGCCCTCGCCTTCCCGGCCGCGTCCAGCACGGGGCGCAGGAGCATCGCGCCTCCCGGAGCCCGTCGGACGGATTACGACTCTGACTCGGCTTCAGAATCCGGAAAGACTCTGACCCGTCTCATTTGGACCAGCAGCAATCGTTTGGACGTGCATGCAACTCGGGGAGGACGCCGCCGAGCGCGCCGCTACTCGTCTGGGTGGACCCGGCTCCGAGCGCCCCGCCGCCTCGCGCTTCCGCGGACGTCTCTGGAAGGGTTGTCCGAGGTCGCTGAGGACTGGCCTCGCCTCCGGGCAGGCTTGCGTTTCAGGAACATCTTAGGACAGTGTGGTGCGGGGGAAACCGAGGCACAGGGCGACGCCCGGCGAGCGTCGGGCCCGGGTTCGCGCCCCGGCCGGCGGCCAGGAGGCGTCCCCACCTGCGGGGCTGCGGAGGACGCGCAGGGGCAGCCCGGCCCGCCCCGTCCCCGCCGAGCGCACCGCACGACCGGCGCGGGGGTCCCCTCGGACGTGCAGCGGGGGCGGCCCCGGCTCCGCAGGCGCCCGCTGCTCTCCGCAGCCCGGCGGGAACGCAGAGCGTCAGCGCTTGTCCCTGCGTCTCAGGGAACCGACGGGGCGGGACGCGCACACACAGCTGTTTGCGTGGGAACGTGGGTTGTACGCGGTGGACGTCCTGGAGGAGGCGGTGCAGGACTGAGAATAGCCCTAAGTTCCCCCCGGGGCAACACGGTGGGTTTAAATCAGTCTTAATGCAACACGCGCCTCGGGCAGGTGTTAACTGCCAGGCACGTGACGGACACTCAGGATGACACAGCGATGCCCTCGTAACGGGGGAGTTGGGAAAGGCGTGGAAAGAACACGCCCACGGCGGAGGACCCGGGCCGGCTTCACACGCTCCCGGGACTCGTGTCCGCACGGGCGCCGCCGGGATGCGCCGCGCCTCCGGGTGTCCGCGGTTCCCCTCCTGGTGGGACGGGACGGCGCAGCCCCGGCTGCAGCTTCTTGCAGAATCCCCCTCCTTTTCTCCGCTTGCGAGAGGGTCCTGCACACCTTCTCCTGTCTACACCGCACGCCTCTGAATCTTCTCCGACTCACCGCGCGCTCGCTCGGATGCTCACTCACGGGAGGACACGCGGCCCCGCACTTGCTCTCAGGCATCTGAGCTCACAACGTGCTCCTCGTGGGTGTCGCTGCCTCGGCACCAGGACGGCGGCTTTGAGCCTCACAGGCGACACTGTCTACACCCTCACCCCGCAGCCCGGCCACTCAGGTCCTTCATTGCTCTGAAACGCTTTCTCACCCTTTCTTCCACATGAGGAAAGAGCTGCTTTCGAGTGAAGCAGCATCATTTTAGGATAAGAAAACTGGCTTTTACATCCACTATCACCAGAAGGGCCACCACTTAAGGAACAGATATTTTCAAGGATTCTTTTTCAAACTACATGGAAAGTTTAAAATAAACTTCTTTCTCTGGATCCTTCAGAAATGGCAAAACTGATTTTTTTCTCATAATTGTTTGCAACTCACTCCAGGGGAGTGCCAAGGCACAGCACGCCCTCCTTTCCCATGGTAACCACTCAACAGGACACGTTCCCAGGGGTCTGGACTTCAGCCACATGTCCCAGGGGTTGTTTCCTTAAGGAGGTTTTTGAAATTTCATAACCTCAGTAGAATAGGGATCAAAACGATATAAGAATTTCTCTCCTTGAATAATACTTGTGGTCAAGTCAACGCTTGACTCTTTTATCTGATAAAGCTTTCTACAAGAAGAGAATTGGCCTCTATTGATGATAACTTTAAAATTGGGTATTTTGTAATTTAGACGGAGAAAGACAAACGCTGTGTGTTCTCAGTTATTTGCAGAGTCTTAAAAAAGCTGACCTCATAGAAACAGAGAATAGAAGGGTGTTGCGGGGACTGGGGGTGGAGGAAACGGGAGATGTTGGCCAAAGGTACAGACTTCCAGCTCTAAGATGAATAGGTCCTGGGGATCTCGTGACAACATGGCAACCATAGTTAACAACACCATTTTATATACTTGCAAGCTGCTAAGAGTAGATCTTAAATGTTCCCACCACAAGACAGAGAAAGTAATTCTGTGAGGTGATGGAGGTGTTAAGTAACCTTATTATGGTAATCATTTGCTGATACATTCACGGATCAAACCATCACGTTGTGCGCCCTAGACGTACACAATGTTTTATGTCAATTATATCTCAATAAAGCTGAGGAAAAAAAGAAAAAGTCATTCAGAACCATGGCAATTTGCAAAACAATCGCTCTTAAATCAATAACTACGTGGGCAAAGTGGAATGCTGAAGTCATCTTTAATTCTCTGGCTCAGTTCTTCCAAATATTACCTATAGGCATTTGATAAATACTTGTCATTTTAAAAAAAATGTGTATGTCAGTAGCATTCTATATGCTTAAACTGCTTTTTACATACAATTTTTATTTACCCTCCAGGGTCCCTGTGAGGTTATAGGACAGACACTGTTAGTTCCTTTGAGAGATCAAGAAACTCAGGCTAAGAGAGGCGACAAGACTTGGGTGCTCACCCGAGCAGACAGACACACTCACGAACGGTGGAACAGGGCAGGTTCCAGGCTTACTACAGATTCAGTCTCTCAGCAAGTGCTCTCGATTCCCCAGAATTAATGCACTCAACGGAGAATTATTAACTTCTCACCATGCATTAGGCATTATGCTAAAGTGACCAAGAAACACTAGTTGAAGACAGCATAGTAGGTAGCACTGAGGAAGTGTCCGCTGAGGGGACTCAGACAAGACTTCAGAGAGGAAGGGCCACCTTGGCTGACTCAGGACAGACGACCACGTTTACCAGGGGGTGGCATTCTGGCTACCAGGTGGACAAGAGACGTCCAGGAAGATGAAATATAAGGGGAAAAAAGGAGGACGACCACCGTTTGCCTCGTGTGGTTGGAATCTGGGCGTGTGGAGTGGTTGGACTTGGTGTGGGGAGTAGAGGGTGGGGGATGGCTGCTCCATCGAGAGGTGGGGTCTGTGTTCCCCTCCCCTTGAATCTGGGTGGATTCCGTGACTGCCGGGCTCTTACAACACAGGCCAGCGATGCCGTGCCAGTTCCCACACCTGGTCCTCAAGGGGCTGGCAGCTCGCGCCTCCTATCTCTGCTTTCTCCTGGAACCCACCACCATGCCGTGGGGGAGCTCACGCCCCGTGGGGAGAAGCCCAGGCTGAGCTCCCAGCCAAGAACCAGCCCCAAGTTCCCAACTGCATACAGGAGCCACGTGAAGTTGGACCCTCAGCCCCACAGAGGCCTCCCGGCAGTTCCCACATGGAGCAGAGACGAGCTACCCCTTTGCAGCAATGAACAACTGCAGGTTCATGAGAAAAATAAATAACCGTCATTGTTTTCAACCATTAGGTTTGAGGTGCTTTGTATGAAGCCACAATCATTGGAATGTGGGGGATTCATGATCAGACTTACACAAAGGATCCAGACCTGTGACAGGTGGGTTGGCTACTTATTTGATTAGATGGAGAGAGGATAGGGAAAAGGAGAAATGATTAAAAGTACCCTTAAATCAGATGATAGCCATATTGTTTAGCCCAGAAGATAAAGTGTGGATTTTAACGATTCCTGAATGCGTCAGCGTTTTAGGAAAGCTCCATGTGAACCTAGGTGCAGGATGTGCCACAAAGCAAGATTCATGCTCCAAAAGTGCTTTGGCATCATTGAACATTCTTATCATAATGACAGGAAAAAAGTTATGTCCTGAACAAGGAAAGGAACCCTAAAATATGAAAACTTCCTCTCCCTCAAAGAAGCTGTTCAAATTTGAAAGAATTTCTTAAATCGGAGAAGGCAAGGCAAGCTGTTTGAGAGCTTCCCGGGATAAGCGGTTCCGTGCGGTGGTTTGACGCTGAGTCTCCCTCAGGAGCACTCCCCTTTGTCACGGTGCTCAGCCCTCGGTTAACACACCCCCACAACCTGCAGAGCCCGCGCCCGGCTCGCCCCGCGCCCACCTGCTCTGTGTTGACAAGACTCTCCTGATTGCTTCGCTTTTGTGTTTTGTGTATTCAAGTTCCCTTTACTTTTATAAAAGGTGGTTGGTAAAAGATTTTCATCCTTACGATTCCTATTTTTATCTGTAATCACAGTGTGGAGAATGTTCCAAATATTCTTGAGACGTCACCAAAGCAGAAGCCTTTTCTAAATAGTATTTACGGGTGTGTCTACTGGCCACTTATTGTCACATCCAAGTTATGTTTTGGGGACAGTGATTTGACACATGGATGTTGAAATTATGCTAAGCCTTATTGCTATGCTTCCTACATTCCTCTGCTGATGCATTTAAGGAAATTTTCAAAAGCTAATGGCAGAGGGAAAATGATCAGTTAAGCTCTAGAGAAAAGAAGAGAGACTTGTTCATCAGCTCACTAGGACTCCACCTTCCAGGCTTCTGCTCGTAACTCACACCCCACCCTCTGCCTCGGGAGTTTGCTCTGGGTTGGGAACAAAGGATGCTGAGACAGCTCCGTTACTGTGAGTCAGGAGCATCTAGACAGGAAAAGACTGTGGGACAAGTTGAATCAGCAGCCACAAGTTAAAAATCAGGAGTTTCCGTCTGAAAATTCTGTTCTCCAGCTTCTCCTGAACACGGAGTAAGTGCCCGGCCTGGACCTCGCTCCCGCTGGCAGCCTGGAGCCTGGGCAGGGGGACCACCTGCTGCAGAGGGGTCCAGGCTCCCGCCCCCACCCTCTCTCTGGGCCCTGCCCCAGGCGCCTGTCCAGCCCCTTTGTCATCTCACTTAGCTTCTTTTCTTAGTGTAAGATGATGAGAGAGGGAAAAACTTGTTTCCAGGTATCTAGCAAAAGTAGGAAAATAAAGCTTAGTCAAAAAGGGCAAATGGTTCCAGAAATACTTGTTGTGTCCAGGCTGCTTTGCTCGTTTGTGTTTTGCATTACTGGCCCTGTGGAAATTGGGCTGCGTCCCCTGGTTTCAGGCAGTCAGGAGGACTCACCTGAGCCTAAGGCTGCTGCCTGCTTCCCCAGGCCCGAGGGAGCCGGACAGTTGACCAATGTCCGCTCCATTCTCTCTCAAAGAATGTGCTCCCTGAGAAAGTCAGTGCGACTGTCCTTGCACTGGCCTTGGAGCACCTCACAAAGCAGCCGTTTGTGGCCCTCTTGACAGACGTCCATGCCGGCCCCGTGCTTCTCATGCGTTTGCATGCTTCCCGGCTCAGCTCACGAAGGCCCCCGCCAGTCTGCTGCCTCAGGCCCCCTGACTGGTTCAGCCCTCCCAAGGTGCCAGCAAAGCCCGCGCCACAGTGGGGTTTTTCCATCCCTCAGACGTCTCATTCCTTCGTCCAGCTGCCTTCCCAGCTCCTCTGATGGTCTTTTTATCCAAAGACAGCAATCCAAACGTGTTCTAAACACAAAATTTTCCCCTGATTTAATAAAGTGAATCATTCAGGTAAATGCCGGAAATTTTTGCTTTGTTTGACCTTGCTCAGTAAAGGTACCCTGGAAACCTTGGGTGGAGGTGGGAACCTGGGGCCGTGCCTGTCAGGAAACGGTCAGGCTTCACAAAGGCGATGTGATGGCGGCAGGGCCTCCGAGGCCAAAACGCCCTGAGCAGCCTCATCTATACTGATGTAATGTCGGCAATTTGAGGAAGTAAACACAAACCTCCCTATTGACATGGGTGTGGACATAACAGACACAGATGCAGACACAGAGAGTTCCAGACGTAGAAGCAGCCTCAGAGCATTCACAGGCAACCGGCAGACCCCAAGCAGTGATGAAGCTGTTCCCAGTTTGGGGCTGAGCTGTTTGGTAGTAACATCTGTTTCCAGACGCCCAGGTCGTGGACTCGATGGGCTGGCTGCCGAGGCCTTATCTGCGGCCTCCCCAGCAGCCGTTATCCTGAATTCTCCAGGCCCACAGGCAGAGGAGACACTGGCACCTGTTTCTGAGTCTCCAGTGAAGCTTAAAATGGAAAATAATAGCCTAATTAAATGAAAAGGTTTTCCTCCTGTCCTGGAGCTGCCAGGAAGGATGCCACCCATTCATGGGTGTTCGAGTTCTCCATGATGGATACAGGTTCAGGTGTCTGCAATTAGAGCCGGCACGTGCCTCTGGCAGGGATCCAGCGCCCAGAGACACAGCATCGCCCGGCCTGCCAAGCCGTGTCCCTAGGAAACCTCATTTTCCATCCCTTCAAAAGTCAGGATTGTAGCTGCGGTGTTCCAAGACAAATGACAGAGTAATGGCCTCGCCGCAGTGGACGTTTTCAAAGGGGCTCCTCTCCAGGTGCATCATGGAGCCAGCCCTCGTTCCTCCCAGATCTCTGAGGACAGCAGTGGCTCCCACACAAAGTGCATGAATCACACCATGTTGCCTTGTTTATCAAGGGGAGGTCTATGGGTCCTTCACATAAGAGCCACAGAGGGGTGAGGAAGGGGTTAAAATGTAGATGCTTGGACCCCAGACCAAACCACAAAATGGAAATCTCCCAAGTGGGAATTCCTTCTGTATTCTTTAGCAAGTTCTGTGATTCTTGTTCCCATTAAAACTGAAGACCCACCAGGGGAAGCTCAAGCCAAGAGCCCTGTAAGTATAACACGAACTGCAAACGAGCAGATCTGTTGTGACAAACCTTGATGACCTCTGCGAAGGACAAAGGGGGCACACCAAGAGCAGATGGAGGAGGCCGTGTGGGGGACGAGGAGAGCTCTAGATGAGCAGACCTCTTCTCCCTGAAAAGACGTCAATTTTCTGCAATATGTTAAAACCCTGGTTGCTTGCTAAGACCTTGGGAAACTTAAATCCTGTTCTCAGGAGATGTGGGATAACAGCTTTGTTTATGTCTGCAAATATTTGTGACGTTCTGTGGGATTTGATCCTCAGTGAAGCCTTTGAGGTCGTCAAAGTGAATACTATCACCCTCGCTTACAGACGAGGAAAACCGAGCATTGTGTAACCTGACCACCATCTAAAACCAATTAGCGGATCCTTCACTCTGATCGTGGGTCTTCCAGTTTCAAACTGACTTCACAGATGAAGAGAGAATTCCACCAAGACTCAAGCAGGTGATCCTGGAGGCCATCCAGGAGATGCATTCCCCACTGAAGAAAAAGCAAACGTGTCCTAACACGGTGGAGGGCCTTCTGCCCATGAAATTACCAGACATCCAAAATTCCTTTATTTATCTAGTCTGTGGCCGTGCTATATCAAGATTCTAATTGTAGAAACTGCCCTGAATTCAACTTAGCTCTTAACCTTCTGTTGAGGGGAGGATATCGTGCTAGGTCTTGCAAAACTGATTCATACATGGCCTTCTCTCTCATAGAACATACGAACTAATGAGAGAGAGAAAGATAGAATAGTAATCTATAAAATAATCCAAAATTAAATAAGTACCACATAAAAAATTTGGCATAATTAACTTATTCAACAAGCATCTAAGGAGCATCTGCTCTAAGAGAGAAGCTCTTATGCCGGGTGAACCCAGCAGAGCACTTTAAAGCAGCTGATGCTTGGACTGTGCTTTTAATGAGTGGAGTGTAGTGTAGGGGTTAGCGCATTCGCCAGAACTATGCTTTCAACCAGAAGAAAGGAGGTTGACAGGTGGAAAATCAGGAGAAAGAGATTTCGTGCTGAGGGCAGAACACAGACGAAATTAAAGAGTGATAAAAGAGTATGATATATAAGAAGAAGTGTAAATATGGATTTGTTTATAAAATGATAGAGTAGAAGAAGAGAATGGAAAAGTTTGAGATTAGATCAGAGAAAATCCTTACTGACTGGGTCAGTGTTTAAGAGTTTATTCCAAGGCAAGCGGAAGCCCTGTAGGTTTGAAGAGTGGAGAAATACACGCCAATCTGTAATCGAGGAACGAACATACCTGAATTGCAAAAGGACATGTGAACACTCTACCACCTTATTTTTCTCTTTTGTTTCATGATTCTTTACTGTGCATATATCTGTATATAATATATCCCTAAAAGTGAAAACGTTTAAGACTAGGAAACGGATACGTGTAAGTCTCTTTGAAAGTTACACCTTGTCAGGAAAGCTCAGTTGATTACGACATGCCGTGAGTTTCTTTCTAAAGGAGGCAGACTGGGTTGGAGGTCTCATCTCATCTTAAGTGTGACACTCATCTTGGCTGGGCAAGCACTGTGATGTCTCCACACTCACCATCGTGCCTGGCACAGAGCATCAATGTTTAATGAGTGAATGAACATACAAATAAATGAGAGGTCACTGCTACTATAACCAAGCCTGGAACCTGGATATTTTCAAATAGTTTATACATATGGATTTGCTTATATTTTTCTGAGCATGCTGCTTGCAAAGAGGCTGAATCTTCACCAGATTACATCCTGTAAAAAGCTTTTTCACTTGAATATAGTCCCTCTGAAAATAGAAGAACAAACTCAGGAAGTGATCAATGTGCCACACATCTATGGACAGATAATTTTTTTTTTTTTTAAAAGATTTTATTTTTTCCTTTTTTCTCCCCAAAGCCCCCCAGTACATAGTTGTATATTCTTCATTGTGGGTCCTTCTAGTTGTGGCATGTGGGACGCTGCCTCAGCGTGGCTTGATGAGCAGTGCCATGTCCGCGCCCAGGATTCGAACCAACGAAACACTGGGCCACCTTCAGCGGAGTGCGCGAACTTAACCACTCGGCCACGGGGCCAGCCCCGATAATTTTTGACAAGGGAGCCGAGAACATACAATGGAGAAAGGAAAGTCTCTTCAATAAATGTTGTTGGGAAAACTGGACCGCCACACGCAAAAGAACGAAAGTGGACCATTGTCTTACACCATGCACAAAAATCAGCTCAAAATGGGTTAAAGACTTGAATGTAAAACATGAAACTTCTAGAAGAAAACATAGGTAGTACACTCTTTGACATGGGTCTTAGCAGTATCTTTTTGAATATATGTCTCCCCAGGCAAAGGAAACAAAAGAAAAAATAGGCAAATGGGACCACATCAGACTAAAGAGCTTCTGCACAGAAAAGGAAACCATCAAGAAATACTTCTAACAGAAGTTAAGATAAAAACTTACATTTACTTTATGTCATCATTTCCAGATTGAAATCAAAGCAAATAAAAGTGTATTTGCTTTTATTTTGACTCATTTAAACATATTATAACTCATTTAAAAAGAATTGAACGCAAATTTAAATAGCACTATAAAGTCATCTTGTCATGGGAATCCAGTTTCCTACTGAAACTTTTCTTACATGGCAGCTGCAATTTCTTTAATTATCAGAATATCCGGAAGTCACTTTCATGAGTGAGGTTATTATTTTTCTTTTTTATGTGATGATTAAATGTCCCTAGAAACATCTCATCACATTGTCCTTCCAAGTAACCTCCAAGAGTCATCATTAATTTGGGAAAAGAACATAATGACATAAAATCTTGCCCAAAAAAATTTTGGGGAGGGAAATGATTTGTGTTCAAAGGATGCCTATTGCAACTGTTGGCAAATCTGCAAAGGAAGAAACGCAGATCTGTTGAGCATCACCCAGTTTGTCAGAAGGCCCTGCGCTCTGAAATCACCACTCTCAGCAGGGAGCAGCCCTCTCCGCAGTTTCTCTTTCTTGCCGACAGATCGGGTGAAATTCGCTTTAAGGCACTTTCTTTTAGCCATCCAGTTACCAGTTTTTCAGCTGGAAACACAACAATAAAGGGCTGAATGTGTGTATGGGACTGCAGATACAGAATTTTCTTGTGCTCTTTTAGAAGTATACCATCTAGAGTCACAAATTTTAGGTTGGGTTTTAACCACCAAGACTGATTAAATAAAAATCAAATACTTAGAATCGAGGCTGTTTATTGACATATTTAGTACCTTACTAGGCAGAATACGTAAGCATGATATTTAGGTGTAGAGAGTAATGAGTGTCACTACCTTTGAAACACTGTTTTACAGTACCAGACTGATTACCAAAACTCCCCTCTGTCTCCAGGACACTTGCCACGGAGCTCTGAGGGCCCTGCCACTCTCCCTCTGAGCTTGACCACGTGGTTTGCTTGGGACAGTGGGACCTGGCAAATGTGATGCAAGCAGAGGCTTGAGAAGTGTTTGTGAGCTGCGAGTTGTTCTCTTCCTGCTTTTGGAAACCTATTACCTCACCATATGAACAAGCTCTGAGCGGCCTGCTGGATGACGGGAGACCACATGGACCGGAGATGAGCGCTGCAGCCAAGCCGTCCAGGATCAGCAGTCCACCCGCTGACCCGGAGCTGACGGCAGATACACAAGCAAGCCAGACAGAGACCCGCTGAGCCTGGCCAAGTTGGCAGAGCCGCTCGGCTGAGCCGGCACAAATCGCCAACTCACAGAATCATAAGTTAAGTAAATTGCTGTGTTGTAAGCCACTATGTTTTAGGATGTTTTGTTCCAAAGAAAAAGTTAACTGATACATCTGATCAAATGAGTTTCAACAATCTATTGATTTTTTTAAATTAAATTTCCAGATGCTTGTCCATCCATCTGCCCAGGGATAATTGCTCTATAAACTGCAAAGGACTACGCCAGCACTGTTATTTTAATGCAAATAAAACTTCATGGATGTCCCTATAATTTAAAGATATTTTCCCCCATTCTACATCATAAGAAGGCCAAAACGCTGTGTTCTGTTGGAATGAGGACCTTGAAAGTCTATATTTGAAATGTGCACAATTTTAGGAGTAATATAGCTATGCAGCTTCAACAAAAGCTTTAACCATTAAAATACTAATATATACTTTTTTGGGAGTTTTCTGAACAGACAACAAGAGCAGCAGAGAATTCTGGAGGTGGACTTGCGTGAAATTTGAATTAGAAGACTCCGAAAGCTATGATATAAGAATGCTAGTATGTTTGTTTTGTTTTGTTCCCTGTTTATGCAAGAGACCTACAGGCAGTGACGTGGCTGAGTCACTTCACACTGCGACATTTCGTGGCCCATGACGAGTGTGTTTGGGTCCCTCCACTTCAGCACAGTACTGACTCTGGAGACTGCCAGGGCGGGAAAAGTCATGCCTTAGTCAGGGAGCATTTTGACAAATACATACATATAAAAGCTTATCTATTCAAAAAAATGCATGGGCACACTTTTCTAAGTGGTGGTTTGCAGGATATTGGGAGCTGAGGTGGGGAAACCACAGGTGGCGAGGGGACCAACATAAAGAAGAGAGGAACTGAACTGAATTTGACAGTGGAGCGTGGGTGGATCTTATCTTAAGTGTAACCCTAAAACTCACTAACCCACAAGGGGCTGAGGCAGAGCTGTTCCATTTCATGGCTACAGGGCAAGACCACAACACATGGGTGGAATGTCCTTCACATCGACAGAAGTATCACTGATGCGGGCTTGATGAGTCAAGGAGTCGAAAGAAAGATTTCTTGGACTCTCAAGGTCTTGCAGTAGTGCTCTTTTATTTAGAGAATGGCGTGGTGTAGCATGGGGACAGGACCCACGGGCAGTGAAGAGCTGCAGTGGGTTAAGGGTATGGCTAAATTTATATGGCATAGATATGTGAGTTATTTCTTTACAAGACACGGGAAAGATTATGAAAAAAAATCGTTAAAATGGTATCAGTGTAGGTGGGGTCTGGTTATTGGGTGGTCCTGTAACTTTAGATAAGAATCAGATCAGATTAAGTCAGGACGTCCTATGCTTCCCGGAGGATGGTATAGATCAGTACGTAGGGCAGGACGCCTTGGGCTTCTCCCTGGGGCAGGGGCAGCCTTGATCCTCATCATCATGATTAATTACTTGGAAGCTGTCAATGCAGTGATGGAAATAGGACTGGGGAGACCCGTCTCTCAGTTAAAAGGAATGCTAGAGCTTCCTTTTTTGTTCCGGAGTCTTGTTGTTGGACGGAGCCTGACAGGAAGGTAGGGGGTGGGGTAAATTAAGCTGTCCCTAGCGGGAAGGTCGGCTGCCTCCCCAGGGATGGCAGGTCAAGAGCAAACAGGGAAGCACCCGTCACAAGCACCCACAGACAGGCCTGGCCTTGGCCTGAGGAGTGTCAGTCAATCCACCGGAAGTTTTCCAGGATCCCAGATTCTCAATAAGCTGTGGTGTAAAATTGCAGTCTGTTCTCTGCTGCACTGTTGGGCGAGTCCTCAGGATGAGCGACCACAGGGAGGATGTTGACAGCTGGGCGAGAAAAGCTCCATGGGGCGGACTGAGGCGTGGTCCAGAGTCGAGGACAGAAACTGCCAGGACCACTTTGTGGCCCAAGCAGGTGTTCGCAAGTGTTCACAGATGTTTACCATCAACACCAAGAGGGGAACTTAGGAAATAACTGGAATTCCCTGCGGGAAATGACCTAGAAGTCTAGTGATTTCACTCTTAAAAGAATGACTAATAAGACAGAATGTATGAAGTTACAAAAGGATTGTTTAAATGTATATTAATTTAATTTATAAAACGAGATCAAGTTTTAAGTCACATTTAAAGCTATGTTCTGTTTAGTTAATACCAAAAGTAAAAACAAACAAAAACCAAATAAAGAGAACAAAATAGCACTTGTATTTCCCACTTATCATGAACAGTATGCTCCAAAATCAAGCAAGTTAAAGCATAATCACATGGCACACAGTGAATCCTTCCATTTTCAGTCCACAGCACCTCTAGCCCTCCTGAGACGGGAGGTCGCCTGGAGCCTGGAGCGAACAGAACCTCAGCCTGACTCTGAGCTCCGAGCTCAGCCCTGGCCTCTCTTCACTCAGACCCTGAGAGTGGGGTCAACGCTGCATCAGACTTTTAATAGCAAAGAGGGTTATTCCCTCCAAAAGGCAGCGTCCCCCAAATAAATCGCCAAGAACCAGCATGCCCGGAAGCTGACAAGGGCCTTTCGTCAGAACCGGCGTTTGCTCCGGGCCTGATTCACATGGAAAAGGATTGTAGGGAAAAGCAGTGTTCAGTGACAGAAACTCCATTCCCCTCGTATGTGAGTAAAATGGGCTAACCCGATTCTGAGAAATGCAGCTTTCTTTAAAGCCCCAAACTGTAATCCAAACACAGTGTTGACCCGCGTGTGACCTCGTTGCTAATTTCTCCGCCTGCCTTTAGGGCTGTGCTTCTCAGGGAACATTTGTGATCCTTTGATATGTTAATTTCACACGTTTTCTAATTTCCTTTTGTTAATGGTGTCCTTTCCTCAGTTGGAGTGCTAATTATTGAAATAACTTTTTATTTAAGAGACTATTCTTCAGATGGGAAACACCGTAAATAAATATTGCGAGCACGCACTGCGGTTTGTCTAGAGTTTAGCTAGAGTTCACCCTTCCCCCCACCATTGAATAAACAGCAACTAGGGTAGCACCCAAGGGCGTCACTTCCTATTGTATTAATTTTGGTTCACGATTATGATCAAAACATCAAAAAAAGAAATAAATAACTTTAAGAGTAGATAGTTTTAAAATGCAGTGCTATTGGAGGCAGGATACATTTTGGACTGTAATCTAAGACCTCTTGGATCTAATCCTCATCCTGCGCCTGACAAGATGTTCAAGGTTGACCAGCCATGCAATCGCTCTGGACCTCACTGTGGTCTCTGTAAAATCATAAGATCATAATAACTCTGCTTCTCAAGTACTACAATTTCTAGTCTAAATTGTCAGCTCCTCAACCTCTGAGTTCTGAAAGGTACAGGAGAGCATTAGCAGGATTTTCAACAATTAAGTAGATGTCGTTTATGGAAGTTTAGATCAAAGAACAGTAGTAGATTCGAGATGTGACTCTTCTTGCCCAGCGGCAGAGAAGGGAGTCAGCAGACAGCCCCTAGTTAACAGCTCCTTCCAGGGCCCAGAGCCTGGGTCTGTGTCAGCTGCACGGGGCCACCTGCTCTCTCCAGGGCAGCCCACCTCCAGCGACTCAGGAAGGTGGTGGCCCAATGTGGAACTCTCCGGTGGGCAATACTCCCTCCAGCCTCCCCATTGGATAGGCTGGGGCTACCTACCTAGTCCTACCTCAAAGTTCATCTCCCTCTTTTCATCCTCTTCCGTCCTTCCACTTTCTTTCCCGAGCGTAGATTCCTAATAAACACTTGCACCACAAATTCCATCTTAGCATTTACTTCCAAAGAACACAACCTGGGACTAGCCCCCCACCAGTCCATCCACACGCAGTGGTTGCACTCTCAGGGAGCACGACTTGGGACTAGCCCCCCACCAGTCCATCCACACGTGGTGGTTGCACTCCCAGGGAGCACGACTTGGGACTAGCCCCCCACCAGTCCATCCACACGTGGTGGTTGCACTCTCAGGGCAACATCCTAGGTCTTCAGGAGTCCACGTTGATTCCAGAGCCCGAGGGTGAGAAGCCAGCGGGGGTGAAGTTCAAAGGGCCTAATTTTCTATAAATGTTCAGGTTCTGTTCGAGTATTGATTACCCTCCTAAGTGGAGATCAAATTCCAAGATTCACCCACGTTAGAGGGATAAGGAGGAGGTCTAATTCAACGCAGACTCCCCCAAACTCCAAGCAGATTAGAACCGACAAGTTCTAGGCCTTGAGGAAAACTCTAGGTGTAGCAGCTTACTAAGTGAATCCCTCTCATGTCCTGCTTCCCAGAACGAGTCCAACCCTAAAAGCAAAGACGGGTGCAAATATTCTGATAGAACTGAGTGCAGTATGAGCCTTCCTTTTGAAGCACTAGATTATTCCATTAAATATGAACAGCTTGGGTTGTATGAAAGCTCTGAGGTATTTGTCTTGATCAACCAGCACACCCAGCTCCCACCCTAGGTGGGCATGTGTGTGCCCTACCTGGGCATCGTATGCACGCACATTCCCAAAACCTAAAGCAATGAGAATCCATCAATCTGTGGAAAGTCACCCGTATTAGCCACTGAGAAGATGCCTCCTGACAGATGGATCTGCTGGCATTTTCTCCGTCAGAACAGCATTCTACTGCAGTGAGAGTGTTGTGAACAGAATGGTCAAGCACAGGGGCCGTCAGTCCAAAGTTACCACTCTACAGCATGATGTACCAAATGGAAAACTGTAAGTCAGCTCCAAAATCTCTCACCAGTATTGAAATGCTGTGCTATCCTGAATAAAAACAGTTCAAAGATTTTTTAAAAAGCCCCACTTTCCCCTGGGAGCTGCTGCCCTGTCATAAGCACAGGAGTGGTCTGAGCCACGCCTCTGGGCCCAGGCCAGTCCCGCTGGGCTCGGGTCTGTGACGTTTGTCAATGACCACTCACCTTCGCAGCTCCTCCCTGAACCGTTTCACGGAAGTTCATCAACTGAAGCAGAAATTATCTGAAATATGGTCTGATTTCATTACTACTTTAAGCCCTCAGTCTCAGCTTTGACTTTGGTAACACTCACTGTTATAATAACATTTAATTTAATGTTGTTTATTGTGGCCACCTTCCATGACATTTTTCTAGAAAACTTTGACATTTTGGGAATTTCTCACAATTTTAACATAAAGAAAAGTAATATTTTCCTAAAATACATTAGGGTCAAATAACTAAATACCATTTTTCAAGTGTCGTGAAGCCCCAAATCATATATGTGTGTGTGTGTGTTCATTCGACTTGTCTTTCTTGAAAGGGTTTCCCTTCAAACTTCTGAAATTCAAGGAACTTGAGTTCAGAGAGCTGAGGAAGGCTCTAGAAACAGCGTGAGTGGAGCAAGAGGCCGTGCAGAGGAAACAGGCAGAGTTCCAGAACCGTTGGCAGAGGCTGGAGGTGGCGCTGGCGGCCTGGAGGAGGAGTTTGAGAACCTGAGCTGGGTGCTGACACTGTCCCTCTCAGGTTTGTAAGCAACGGACACAGCACAAAGCGGCCGCCTCCACGCTGACGGGGACCCCAGGACGTCTCCCAGACTTGCTGAGGTCGGCTTCTGTGGATGCACCTCTCGGTGGAGGAAGGTTGGAGGATCCTGGGGCTTTGTGGACAGGTCAGGCAGGATGGGTTGAGGAGAAAAGTCGTGTGTAGGTGTGTTTGCAAAATAATAATAATAACAACATCTATACACACACACTAGCGCTCCTCTCCCACACCACCAGCGCTGACAACCCAAGGAGAGCTCCCTGAGGCGGCTGAGAGAGACTGGACGCATCGGCATCCGCATCAGGCCCTCACTGAGCACCTGTGATGTGCCGGGTGGTGCACTGACTGTCACAAGCCCCGTAACTGGTTCCATGGCCTTGATTCTACCACCAACTCACTCAAACATCTTGAGCCAGAGGTTAACTGTCACTGGGCTTCAGTTTCCTAACCATGAGGAAGAGGCCCGGCCAGACGGTCAGTCTACGCTCCCGTGGGCCTGCGAACAAACGACAGCTCACAGAGCTGATACTCTTTCTTGAAAAGCAGACTGAACTCACACTAAACGGAGAACTATAATGTATGTAAACTTCGGAGTTGAGTGACACAATGTGAGAATAGCGAGGACTTGACATATCAGGAAACACATCTAGGAGCACCAGCGGTGTCCAGTAGGCTTGAGTGGGAAGAGATTCCCCATCAGTCACAGGATGTGAGAGCATGAAAGGCTGATGCACACAGGCACAGGCTTCACAGCCTCAAGGGATGATATAAAAACAGAAAGCTCATGGACTAATACTGCAACCGCTTGGTGAACTTTGGAGGTTCCAAAGCAATCCTGGCGGGAACGCTGGGGTACATCCTTTGAAACCAGAAAAGGCAAGTTGCTTTCAAAATTCTTGCTTGAGATGAGTTGAATAGAAACACGTGGCAAACATAGGAGAGAAAACGTTAGATATTGTAGAGGGTCCTGCTCATTTTGTTTGAACAGACTGTTGAGTCCGACACAAAGAAAAGGCACATGGCATCACCCCAAATCATTATCTTGTTGACAACTCCAGGTCTGCAGGACCAAACCTCATGCACGCAAACGTGGCCGCATATCCCCCCTGCTTTGTCCCTTGACCAGGAACCACCTTCAAGTACCTGGGGGCAATAAGGACGATTATTCCAGGGCTAGTCTGCGCTGACAACGTGCAGCCCTCTGGGCCCCACCTGCTCACTTGCAGGGAGCAGAGGGGCTCCCGGCCCACTTTCTTAGAGCATCTTTGCCAGACTGCGAAGGGGCTTGATTTTGCACAAAAGAGACGATATTCAAGAGACATAGCAAAGCAGGCTGGAAGGGGCACCTGGTCGAAATATCTGAAGTTGCTTGGCTCCTCCCTCTGAATGGCTGCTGAGGCCGGCAGAGGTTAAGCATCGACTTCTTGATGCAGAAGAATTCGTCTACCCTAGCACAGGGCAGGTGACTGCCTGTAAAATCTGCTCATGTACCCTGAGATGAAGACTGCTGGAGAAACGCTCTTGCCAGGAACAGGTCATTCCATATGGATGAGAGCACCCTCAGGAGATGGTCTTTAGCCGCAAGCTAACCAGGGCTTCCTGGCCTCTGTGCAGTTTGTGCAATCACCGCCCACGGATCATTCATGCGTGAAGGGCCGTGTCACGTGCAGGATCTGTTTTTGTATTCTGACCCTTGTTGAAAGGATTTCAACCCCCACCTAGTTCCCAACACACTGATTCCACATGAATTTCATCTAAACTAGACAATAGTGTCTAGAAAGACCCACCTGGAGTCTTCAGTCGTTGTCACTGAGCAACACTGATTTTCTTTCAAGGTGTAGACATTCAGTGCTGGTCAATTCCCACCTGAGAGATGGAAGAGTGATGGCAAGTACATTCCTCCAGGTTCTAGGACAGAGGATGGAGCCACCTGCGTCTGGGGCACCCACACCAATGCTGTCAGCAGCAGCGCCTCTACTGAAGCGGACAGTGACTACTCTATCCGGCAGGAGCGCCAGACTGGGAACAGCAAGAGCCGAGCCAGAGCCCCAGCTTTGCCATGACCAGGTACTCTGTGTGGAGAGTTAGACCGACCATTTAGTCTGCAAAATGAGATTCTCTGTCTCACCCTCCAGCTCCCAGGAATGCTACTAGGATCAAACTACATGATAGATGTGAAGCACTTTGCAAACTTCAAGAACGGGTAGACAGGTACACAATAGACAATAGATAGATCCACAGATAGACCCATAGATGGGTCCATAGATAGACCTATAGATGAACCCATAGATGGACCCATAGATGGATCCTTAGATGGACCCATAGATGGACACACACAGACGGGCAGTACTACTATACTTACAGTTTTTCTAGGCCTGAATGTATCGCTCCTTCACCTGAACTTCTGGAGAACTGATCATAACTATTCATTCATTTGAAATTCATAGATTTTAATTCTAATGCTACACATTATGCATTTCATTAAAATATATCAGCCCTACCCTATGCCATATTCTAAGAGCAAGTTCCTGCCTCGTAGAGCATGGATCACTGGATCCAAACTTTTTTCTAACTTTTCGAGTGTTTGTGCTCTAATCCTGCACCTATGCACTAGGTGCCTGACAAAATGCCTTGCACACAGTAGGAGCTTAATACATCCTTTTTTTTTTTTAACACATGATTTTGCCTGTTGTACATCAGACTGTCAATTAGGCAACGGATGGCTACCAATGGGGACAATCTGAGCAGTAAATAAAGTCAAGGCCGTGGTGTCAGACCCTCTCCAGGCCTGCTACTCTCCTTGCCTGCTGGACTGTGTGCAACCGGAGAAATTTGCTGACAGGACATGCAGCAGCCTGGCCACGCCCTATGCCTGCCATGCTTGTGGACTGCCTAGTCTCTGTCACATGACCCACGGACGACGCAGCGAGAGAGGGCTGCTGTCAGAAACAGATCACACCTGGAACGGGATGACCACCAGGCTGCAGTGCCCTTGCAGTGGTCGAGGTGGAAGGGATTCTGGAAGCCCCTCTTTGGAGGCTCCAGAGACCAGGGAGGCACTCCTCCAGGCCAGGCTGAGCACATCGCCCAGTGGAGCACGTGCCCCTGGAGGACGCTGGATCCTGCGGCCCTGCCTGCTCAGCTGCCAGCCTGAGCGCCTCCAGTTTCCTGCTGAAGCATCCCTTGGGCTCACACAGAAGAACATGACCTCTACAAGATGTGTGGCAGAGGCTCATTCCTGCCAAGCCTGAGACCCAGTCCCTGGAAGACCAGCTCAGCAAAGGGAATGTGAATTGACATTAGTGCTCCCGGATAATAAGGAGTAAACAGTGAGACGAAAGGACCTTCAAGTGACGAGCATAGCCATTCACCCACTGATCTAATGATTCTGAGTCCAGGCAACATGCCAGAGGCAGGGACGGAATGACGCAAGAAGTCAAGAAGTACGGATCCGTCACCACAGCTCATATCACAGAAACCCATACTGGGTCCACGCTGGGCTACAGTTCCTAAAACACCAGCACATGGTATAAATGTCATAAAGGGCACCACCAGCAGAAAGAGAAGAAGAATATTTAATCCAAGTTGTGTCACTTAAGTTCTTGAATCACTTAATTCTTACCAAATCAATTTGCTCGTGTTTAAAATATGGATTCCTGTGTTATGAGACATACATGTAAAATTCTTCGTGCATAATGGGGCCTCAATAAATGATAGCTATTGTTAGTGAATCTCTGTATTCTCGATGTTTGGACGCCTTGACTTACCTAACCTCTGCCCAGCACACACACAAATACACTCAAACGTAAGGTTCAGGACAGCAAAGGCTTCATCTCTTCGTTTTCTGCTGGATCCCCCAGTTCCTAGAAAGGGTATTGGCACAAAGTGGAGCCAGAAGGATATGTTTTAGTGAATAAAATAGGATGTATTCACTCTGTTTTGAAGCTGAGAAAGCTGAAGACACCAGGAAAAGGTCCTATGACGAGATGCCAGTGACACGGTGAGCTGCTCTGTGCTCACTCCCAGATCTGAGCAGGAAGGATGGCTGATGGACTTGTGCTCAGAAAATTCCCATTCCAGCGTTCCAGAGTGGGACACGTTGCTGCTGACCCAGTATTTTATGCTTTTCCTTTCTCCGTTTAGTAAATCTCAGTCCAGCTTCTCTATGCTTCCAAACTGGCTTAGGTCTTCCGTGCAAATAAGATGCTATAGAAGCACAAGTAGTCAACTTCTCAAGGCGCTGGCTCTGTCAGCCTACAGGGTCCAGACAGAATTCACTAAAGTTTAATGTTCTTTCAGATGCTCTCGAAGTTTGTAAAATGATACCTTAGTTATAAGTGGCTATCTGTCCATTCCATCAGATGTTTAAGAATAATCAGCCCATTTCACCACTTTGTTCATTAAAACAAAACATTAATTTTAAATGTTTAAATCTTTAATAGTAGTTACACCTCGTTTGTTCAACAGGGCTAGAATTTATTGAAGTGATGGGATGGCCCTTGGGTGGACCCCACAGAGAAGACAAAAGAAGTGAAAGGGGCTGTTTCCTCCCACGCAGAGCAGACAATACACACAGGACACAGAGAGGCTTAGAAAACCATGGGGCAGCCAGGATTGGGGGCCATGATGAGAGAGTGGGACAGTGAGTGTCACGGGCACTCAGAGTGTGGAGACAGCAGGGGCGGGATGGTCAGAAGCTTTAACGATGGAGGAGGGGCGTGGATAGGAGTCTTGAAGGCCCTGCAGCCGTCCCCACTCCACACACTCATCTTCTTATCATTGCTCACAGAAACGAGCGTGGTACATCCAGAGGCCGGTGGGAACCCTGCCTGGCAGTTCTTCAAACGCAGCCCTACAGGAACTCCCACTCAGGCACGGCCCATCGGGCTGACAGCCACACAGTTAGTCCTCGTGACCTGAGAGACAGAGACATAGGTACACTTCTCTCGTGCCGACCCTGCCAAAGGGTGGGAGTCACTGCTGGGGGATTACACTTCAGTGGGCACTGTTTCAGAGAGTCCACGTGGAAGCTACCATACCCTTAATGGGGAATTGACTACCTCAAGTCGTACACCTGCAAGCACTAAAGAAAGAAAGAATTTTAATGGATAAGCTTTTAACAAATATTAAATGGAGAATTGCACAGCAGAGTTGATGTTCCTGCAAAAGCCTAATGCTTCTCAGAGATGGACTAACAGTGTCTACACACCTGCCTGGGAAGCCCCGTGGACCAGGGACTAGAGGCTGAGTGAAGAGCGCGCTCTCGTTGTCAGCCGTCGTTAGGAAGAGCCATCATTCACTCCTCTGCAGAACTGGCTGACGCAGACGTTGTCAGATATTCATGTCCATAATGAACTACATAAAATAGAAAACTCATAATGTCACTTAGCTGCAAGAGTGGTTCCTATGAAAGACTCTCTTATTAATATCCACCACCAACTGACAGGAGGTCAACGGGGCTACAGTCGAACCACCCATCAGACGTCATGCTGCTCTCTGCTGCTGGAACTGGGGAGGTTTTTTCTGTTTTTTGTTTGTATGATTATCAACTTTCAGAACTCAGTCACTAAGCTGTCCCATATTTGATATGGCACTTTGTAAGGCACACATGTCAGTAGAAAAAATAAATTACCAATGACTAGGAACAACTCACGCCACCCTCTCTCCTCTGTTTCCTGTCCTCTGAGCTGGAATTGCAGCCGCTTTGTCCCTCGGAGAGTTTTCAGTCACATGTCTGTCCACAGTTGACGCCTGTCTGTCAGGCAAGTGCTGAACTCCTGGGACACATGTCAGGGGCTTGGGAAGAAATCTCTTCCACAGGATCCTGCTCCTTAGTAAGGCCAATCGGTTGACATCGGAACACCCCCCCTCACTGTGCCCACGCAGACCCCCACAGAACAGATTCTTACGGTGCTGGCGGTGTCAGACTTCTCTGGCACTTACAAAAGAGAGAAAGGAAGACCACCCATATCCTCATAAGCATTTCCTCCAGCACCTAATTATTTGTATCCTCTGTGGTGCCCCCTGGAAAAAAAGTCAAATACATAGAATGTGCATTTGTTAGAAATTTTGTGTTCTTGAAAGTTTAAAATATAGATGTTATTTTGGAGTGTTATTTTCCCATATAGTAGTGAATGAAATGGACAAGCACAGCAGGAGAATTCATAAGAATGGTGAACCTGGAGTGCCTTCTAAAGAGATAACCAGTCCCTTCGTACTGGTTTCACCTGTACGACAGGCATATCGAAGTCAGATCCAACAGGTTACTCATTTCCATTTGCTTATGTTATGGACCAAATGTAGCTCCCTTCTTGGGAGTTAAATCAAACTGCCCCAGAAGTAGTTGTTTCATAAAGCAGGATTTTTATTTTCAGGATTCAGCTAAGAAAAATAATGGAGACCATAAGGAACAATTTCACACAGCTATGCACCAGACCATGGGGAGGCAGGTATCCATATTGGGGGTAGGGGGTGAAGGATAAGAGGGGAGGTTTCATCATCACATGTGGAGGTGGGCACAAGCTTGCACATGCGCAGTTTGAAATCATGCTTCCACACGCATCGCCTGACCTAAAAACGGCCGCTTCGCCCCTCCCAGAGGAGGGGCCTCCAGGATGTTGGTGAGGGAGGGTTGCTTTAGCACAGCGCTCTGCCCGCCTGTGCCGGTGCCAGTCTTGTGGTTGTGGTCTGGGCCAGTCTGGGCTGTTTCAGAGCAACTGGGTCCAGGGCTGTTGCTGCTTAGAGCTTCTTCCTGGAACACAGCTGGAAAAGGCATAAGCTCAAGGCCCCAAGGGTTAGATAAAGGAACGCCTGCACCTTTCAAGAAGACAGGAGAATTCTGTCAAACGCAAAGGTCAGAGTTTAGGCAGGACAAGAGGAGGGGGTCAGGGTCCATGTCTGGTGACACTTAAACACATGTCGCCTGGTATAAGGAAGGTGCTTAATAAAAATTTTTGTTAAAATAACTTTTTTAATGGAGAAATACTGTCTGGATCAGACAGGGCAATCCACTGAATCCCAAATTCTGTCCTCAGTGGCGGTCACAGGTAATCCCCAGGTGAGGGCTGTTACTCATCTCTGTCTCAGACCCTGAGACGTGGGTTGGCGTTCCGGCTGACTCTGCATCGGCCCCTCCTGACTCCTTGCCTGTGTAGTTATGAGAACATTCCTCGACTCTCTGTGTTCAGAGCCAACCACAGGTCATTCTATTTGCTGAATAGAATTCACCTGTAATTTTTGGAAGATTTAGATGGTACATATTTCAAAATCAGAAATTCCTTCAAAAAATTTTCTAGTACATATATTCAATCTATATTCATAACCATCCAGTATATACTCTGAGTTCAGAAAATATCTTTCCTACAACAGAGTTTTTTCATAATTTCTAAATTGGTTTGTATTCTATGATGAGAAAGATGAATTTCAAAAGCTAACAATTTTGATAACCATAGTCGAATAATTCTAGGAATACTGACTAAGAAGATGTCAAATATTTTTTAAATAATTCAAGTACTGGAAAGAAACATTTGCTTGGCCTATGGAGTTATCTTATTATCCAAGTCATTCAACCTTTCAGAATCATTCTCATGCCAGTTAAATATTATAATATCCAACTCCTAAACAGCCAGAAAGGCCCAGGGAATCGTCACATGCAGCACATCGAGAGAAGATAGCTCTGCATTGCGGACAGGTGGCATCTGATTCTGGAAAATAATGACTGTTTTCTGGGTGAGAACAATGGGGCATTTGAGTTGGGGACTGAAGATCAAATTCCTAGAAGTGGGAAAATACATGTATGAAAATGGTAAGTGACCAGGCAAGGTGAGAGAGTTAGAGCCTGGTCCTGGAGGGACGTAATAATGATGCATCTTTGACTGTAGATTTCATTGGAAATGAAGTGTTAGACTCTGGAACAAGTAAGCAGAGCACTGGGAGCTGCCTTCAGGAAGAACCAGGATTCAGAGCTGTTGGACGGTTCTCCCGGAGATGCCTGAAGGGTCAGGCCAAGGGTATCTTCCGTGTGCCAGACACGTGAGGTCCTGGGGAGACAGTGCTGGTGTTCTGATGATGGGGAAAGACAATAAATAAGTAGACAAATGTAACCAAGCAATTTAATCAGAAGATTGGATTCAGTATTCACATTTTAAGTGAAAAAAATACATGAGACTCAACTCAGTGTTTGCCATGGAGTCAACACATTGCACAATGAACTTCCATGTTGATCTACTCAGATACAAATAAACTCTCTCTTTCCTTAAATTCGGTCATTTCATTACTCAGATCCAGAAAAACAATTCTCTGAAATTCTGTGTAATCTGGTTCATGAAGCTAGAAAGCAAGCTGTCTATGAACGGCACCCAAATAAACCTTTGGTTCTGCTTTTTCTGTCAGAAAGAAAAGCAAGTGACCTCTTTGTCATGAAAAGGAAGAAGCAGTCAGCTGACTTCACTCCACTCGCACCTTCCACACAACTCATCAGACACAGGGCTGCCTGCCTTTCTCTGACGGGAAAGAGTGATCTCCAGGAAGCCGTGTCATCCGTGTGAACTGAAGAGATTTTCAAACAACACGCGCCACCAAGTTTTTCTCAAATATTTCATCTCCTCTGAAGCCTGTTGACGGTTATCATCTGTCGTTTGCATCATCTCATCAATGTCCAGGTTGGACTATGGTATGCTGGGATGGGACTCAAGGACCACAAAACCTGTGTCCCGCCTCCCAGGAAGGGACGGTGGGGGAGGAGGCCACACACTCTCGGTTTCCTGCTGCTCCTGGCAGATGTGGTCGTGATTTTTCAGCAGGATGTGGAAGTCCAGTACCATATGCGTAGTCTCCAGGATGTTTTACAGCGATTCAGGGCAAGCATCAGCCATGGTAAAATGCTATTTTTATTGAACTTTCTGTTACACTTTGATTCAAAACCAAATATAAACTCGAAGTAATGACTGAAAACATTTGCAGCCATTTCTCCGCAGGTGGATGATTAGCTGGGAGATTAGGAGAACAAGTTAGGACAGAATAAAAAAGATGAAGTAATATCATCACGACATCAGTCTATTGTGTATTAGTGGTTCTGAAACTTCACCACGCACAATACACACCCCAGACGTACAGATCCAACGTCTGGAGGAAGGAGCCGCCCGGGAACCTATTTTAACAATCACCCCACAAATTCAGGCATCGTCTCACAACCCCTAACACAGGAGGTCTCCAAAGAGTGCTCTGAGGTCCGAATACACCCATGGGGGAAAGTAGTTTAGGGAATTATAGTGAAAACACAGGGTGCTTATTTCCAACTGGTAAGATCATGGTAACTGGCTTTCGGTTTACCCTGTCATGTACCTCTGCATTTTCTACTATGGTCGTTTGTCATTTTAAAATTTTGAAAATTAAATAAAGTCCATTATAAAATGAAAGAAATTTATTCAGCACATAGACTTTTATGTGGGAACATAAAGTGATTTACTTTAACATAAATAGTAAATGAACACTTTAAAAATTTTGTCAGTAGCAACTATGTCTTATTCTTTTCTGTATTCCAAAATTTTGTTTAGTGTAAAACTCAACTAAGTATTTGAAGATGACAGAAGAGGATGCATGTATGACTGGATGAAGGAAAAAAGCATTTTGATGGCTAGATGGAGGAATGGATGGACAAGGAGCAACAGATGGAGAAAAGAAATGTGTTTATGAAGGGAGAAGAGGGGCCAGAGAGAGACAGGGCCTGATAGATGCCAACTCCTCTGTGTGCGCGATTCGGAAAGACACAGCCATTTCAGTCTTTTATTTACACTTGTGTACATCCTATTTTATTTTAAATTACACTGGAGCTCAAAGACTTGGTCTTCAGAGGCTCCAGGAGCTATGGAGGAGTCATAAACAGAAATTCCAACAGTCAAGGATCTAGGGACTAACCGGTACCACCTCATCTGAGAGTCTAGGATGGCGAGGCGTCAGGACATGCAGAAGAAGCCAGCTGCCTTCCAGAGCTGGGGTGTCTGAGGGACACATTTTCCATCGTGACATTCTAGTGAAGTGTCACTTTCTGGGTTTGCTTGTATTCTTCGGAGATGGTTAAGATTCATTTTCTCGTTCTCACTTAATTTTTTTTCAGACATTAGAGAAACTGCTATGGTAATAAATACAGCAATGTTCTGTCCTGTGGGCTCTACCATCTCCTGAATCTCCGAACTTGAGAGAAATGCTTCACTGATTAGAACTGGACACTCATCTCCAAAAGGAGGGCTAGAAGGGGTCAGATGGCTCTTGCAAATTTTGGGGCCGAGCCTCAGGAGTAACCTCAGCGTTTCCTAAGCACCTCAGGTGACTAGACGGTTACAGGCTGGTAAACGGTGCTGAGCTGGGACGTCAGTCGTCTTCTGCCTTGGACTGGGAGCTACACGGTCAGCCCCCCTGCTTCTCAGGCCTTCAGACTCCCACTGAAGGTCCACCACCACTTTCCTGTGTCTCCAGCACGCAGACAGCAGATCCTGAGACTTCTCAGCCTCCATAATCACATGAGCCAGTTCCTCTTAAATAATAAATCAATGAATGAATAACCAACCAACCTTTCGGTTCTTTTTCTCTGGAGAACCCTGGCTGATACTGGTTCAGTCACCCACTGTCACTTCCTCTTAGAATTCCCATCTCCTCCATCCACCTGGCAAATCCATACACATACTTTAAGGCTCAACTTGACTTTCAAATATCCTGACCCTGGTGGAAAGAAAGCTGAGTCAGTCCACCCCCGGGGCCCCACAGCAGGTACTGAGCTTTACTACACTTCCTGGTGGATATCCCTTCTCCTCCCCCACAGCAGTTAGAGGAACGCAGAGAAAAACAGGCCAGACCGGGAGACCAGGAGCCTCCAGGAGGATCCCGAGACAGCGTGGAGTCACCTAGGTCATGAATGTTACAGAAGCTGAGGGAGCTCACACTTGACGTGCTGAAACAAGACGCCCTTCAAGAGCGGGTGTTTCATAGACACTCTGATGACGCTCATATGAATCAAAACACTACCACTCTTTGTTTGCTTTGAACACAAAAAATACAGGGAAAGGATAAAAAATGTCTTCAGCCAAAAGCAATTTAACCTATTTGAAAATACTTAACTGAAAGTGTGGGCCTGGTAAGATGAATTTAAAATAAATGCTTTACAAAGGCCATCATTTTGTGGTTTTGGAATCTCACGGTGCTTGAGTCTTCCCCAGTGGCCTCTTGATTTCAGGGAACTTTCCTGCTTACTTTGGAGCAGAAAAGGAATTCACTGGCCCCTCACTGCACCCAAGGGGAGAAAGTAATTGAAAACAAGAACAGAGTGGAAGTCTCAGTAGGAGCAAAGGGCCCTGGGATTCAGGCCCTGCCTGGAGGGAACAACGTGGGTGAGGAATCCAGTCCAGGGCCAGCTTAAGGACCAGGCAAGTTCTGCATGGGAGCACACAGAAGCAGGAGGAGTAAACACGGGTGCTAGGTGCAGACTCTGAAACAAGGAACAGGCAAGATAATGATAGGTCAACTGAGAATTCCACAACTGAAGCATAAGGTACTTCCTGTGCACAGTCCAAGCTGAAAAGAGCATTTCAGAGGATGCTTGCAGATGAGAACATAGAGCAGAAAGAAGTCCCTCAGGTGCCTGGAAGAAAGTGAAGCTTCCTGTTAAGTAGCCAAGCTCCCTGTTCCAGAGGGGCTGGCGATAAAGAGTAGGAGGGGCCCCAAAGCGTACAATTAATCTTCGCGCAAGAAAGAGGTTTGTCCCCAGTTTGCGAGGCAAATATCCATATCCGTTTAGTATTGTTCAACACCATGGGATTCAGAGCAGACAAACGAGCTTTAGGAGGCAAAGAACATTAAGGAGAGGTGAGGAGGGCGTGCTCCACAGATGAGCATCCACAACCTCCAGCGCTTGCTGTGCGACCGGCTGTGGGCTGAGCTCTGAGGTAGTCATCTCCCCATTTAGTCCTCACAAAACCCTCACAAAGGATCCTCCACTTTATGGACGAGGGAAATGAAGACCAGAGGATTATTAACTTGTCTGAGGTGCCAGAGCTAACAAGGAAAATTTCTAGGATTCAAGCTCACATCTAAAAGCTGCAAAATTCATCTACTCTTTCTGAAAAAAGCAGCCAAACTCACATCCACTTGTATTCCCATAAAACGAACCCTGGGCTACATTTTACTAGCATTTCCTTCATTTGGCATTGCCTACACATGACATCATAAACTTCAAGCCTTCTGGAAAGTGTAATAAGGAAGAGAAGTTTTATCACATTTTAAATATTAAAAAGCAAGAAAAAACTGCCTCGATTCTTGATAAGTGATGAATTTGCTGCAAGCCAAAATCCTGCCACAGGACTAGAAATTGGTTTAGTCTTTCAAAATATCTGACCTTCAGTTAAACCATAAACGTAAGCAAAAAATTAAATAGAAATGCCGCAACTCCTCAAAATATGTCAGAAAAACTGGACCAAATCTGGTGCATTGGAAAATACATCCTGTGTAGAAATCTAAAGTGTTAACAAAGACATTTTTCAGCTTCACCTGCATCCCCAGCACGTCCAGAGCATGGCCCTCGTTTCCCTCCTGAGAACATGGAGCTCACTCCCACGAGCCTTCGTGTTCGGAGAACTTGCTTGTGTCCCCTGTTATTGGTTGACTAATTCCTGTCTCCTCTCCCTTCACCTAAGGTCACAGCCTGTCCTCAGCATCACTTCTTCAGTGAAGATACTTTGACTGAATGTCTTTGCTAAAGTTGCATGTTCCTCCCCACTCCAGACTCTATAAGCACATGAAATTACATTATTTGATTATTTATTCATTTATTTTGAGGAAGATTGTCACTGAGCTGACATCTGTGCCAAGCTTCCTCTATTTTGTATGTGGGACGCCACCGCAGCATGGCTTGATGAGCGGTGTGTAGGTCTACACCTGGGATCCCAACCTGTGAACCCCAGGCCACCAAATCACAGTGGGAGAACTTAACCACTATGCCACCCGACTGGCCTCACATTATTTGATTATTTTTGTGTATATATTTTCCTCTTCCTGACACTAATATGCAAGCTCCCTGAGGGATATGTTCTTTATTTCTATATGACCAGGACCTAGAACCATGCATGACACATATTTATAAACAGACATTGACAGAATATCAAAGTCATCATTTGCAAGATGATTCACTTTTTTGCTGCCTTATGATAATTACAGGTTTTGGAAGCCTTGAAACATATTGTAACTAGTTCTCTATTATCTTTCTTTTGAAAATTTATTGTAAACAGGACTAAAAGCAGGTTAGAGACAGGCCACATGTAACTGAGAAAATAAATACTCAAGTGTGAAAGCCCTTTAGTAATGCAAAATAAATAATAGTTTATTTTTATTTTTATTTATACAAAATAAAATTTTTATTTAAATTTTAAATTTTTATTTTATTTAAATTTATTTTATTTTAATTTTATGAAATTTTATTTAAATAAATAAAAATAAAATTTCTACAATTTTACAAAATTTTTTATGTTTAGAAAACAAAAACCAGGTCTAGTTTAGCACCAAGAGCATAGGATCTTGGATGAAGTTCACAAGGAAAATTAAAATTAAAATCAGGAACACAGGAAATGCAGCTCTACTTTATCAAGTCAAGATCAGACAGGGGCTGGCCCTGTGGCTGAGTGGTTAAGTTCAAGCACTCTGCTGCAGGTGACCCAGTGTTTCGTTGGTTCGAATCCTGGGCGCAGACATGGCACTGCTCATCAAACCATGCTGAGACAGCGTCCCACATGCCACAACTAGAAGGACCCACAACGAAAAATATACAACTCTGTACTGGGGGGCTTTGGGGAGAAAAAGGAAAAAAATTTTAAAAATCTTAAAAAAAAAGGATCAGACACACAGAGTGAGTCAAACCCATAGGAAACAGGCAAACAGCCCAGGTGGAAGGAGAGGCCAGTGGGTGCCATCTCACTGGGTGGTGTTTCTGCCACAACCTGAGCCAGCTTCCCTGTGGCTTCAGGCCAGTGTCTCTGTGTGAAGTACCACTGTCTTCCCTCACTGCCCCTCCATCCCGGCCCTGTCCACTCCTCTGTCCGTTCTCACTTAATCCATCCTTCATTGCCCACCTCTAGCCCTATCTTTGATATTAAACATCTCCAGAAACTCCAGCCCTTAGAATTCTCTTTCTTTTCTGAATACCTATTGCTGTGTCTACAGTCAGTGCCATCGTGTTTGCCATTCAATTATTCTCTAAATAAGAAACTCTCTGGATTTTTCCCAGAAAAGCTTCTTTGGAGAGGGACTATTTTTTTTTGTATATCTTCCTATAGAGACACAATGAGGAAATGTTGAGTGGAGAATTCCACCCACATTTCCTGTAGATAAATGTACTCCTATTGTCTGTAATTATGCACAAAAATCATGGAACCTCTTACTGCTTTTGGAAATGCCAAGGAAAGGTGGGTTCAAGGTAGCAAGATTTTGAACTCAAGTAGATCAAAACCCACCAAAATAATGCTGACTGTGCCAGAGCTTCAGACACTTGGAAATGAGGGAAGTGACACGGTAAAGAGAAAAGGAAAAAATGGCTAATAGCTATAAGACAACTAAAAAAAGTCTTTAAGAGGGTTCAGTGTGAGAGTGGGTGGGAAAGGGAATTCAAGGAAATTTTTAAATACAGATGAAACACTGTGATTAGAATCGAGATAAGAAGTTAGCATATGGAGCGGAAGTGATGGGGGCATTACAGAGGCCTTCACAGTCTAGTGGGAAGAACAGCAAAGGAAAGAAGAAACTACATTTTAAAAACAGGATAGCTAACTTTATCAATGATCCAGTTTCAGTCCTCATGCCCACTTGCATCTAATGTTTGTCTGTTAAAGTGAAAGAGAACACGTTACGACGCATGGAGTCAAAGTGAAGAAAGTTAGCAAGAGAATGCGAGAACACATTGCTGCCTTCAACAAAGATGATGGATGACCAGCCTGGAATCAATATGAATGAAAACTCACTCTTCTCTGGGTACTTCCATAGCTGATACATCCTTGCTGAATATTTATCAATTGAATGCAGAGTACTGTTTTGACAACGCTCAACGTGCAAACCATAAATACAAACAGTGCCTCCCAGAATATTTTTCTCTTATTCTTGCTCTGGTTTTTCCAAGACTAGGATAAATGAATAGTAAAGATCCACCTCACAGTTCACGAAACACGGTAAAGGAAGCATAAATCCCCAAGATAGCATTGCTAACAATCTCTAAAAGAAGTAAATGGGCCATGGATCCTTTAAATGTTCCAAGTACAGCAGCTGAGTGAATATGAGCCCTACATTAGGCGGGATCATTTGGAAAGATGAATAGATCTTTCAGGTGAAGGGATTTCTTGTCCAAAGCTGGCAGACAGAGGTATGCAAATGCAATATTAAGGTGGTTGTGAATGTGTCACAGCTCATTTCAGTGTGAGCCCCCAGCCATTTACAAAATGAAATCCTCAAAATCAACCCTCTCCTCAAGGGTCATGAAGCAAATTGACTTTGCGCCGGTGATCTCAGTAGGGCCAGAGCTTTTTTATGGTTATTTCAGTCGGAGAATTGGAGGCAAGAGAGAGATAAAAGTGAAGCAGTGAATTCTATAAGTCAGTATTAGGCAGCCCAAATGCTTTTCCTTGAACAAGGATGGAGCCAGACCCTCTGTCATCCCAGATTCCTTCTTCTCCCTCTTCACATACATGCATAAGGGGTCTCGGAGTCCCGCACCTTTCATTCCTCTGAATTATTTTTGGAGCTCGTCGGTTCATCTCCTTCACTGTCGTCTGTTGAGACTGCCCTGCTGCACAGGATTGGTCTCTGTGCCCCCGAAAGACTGGAACAGCCACGTACTTGGCTTTCTCGTCTCAAGACTTGTTCCTTCTTAAATATTTGCTCCAGGTTTCAGCAGAGTAATAGTTTTGCCCTCTGATCATGTTATTCTACAGCTCAAAACTGTTTTAGCGTTTCCTATTGTCTTGTGGAAAGTCCAGACTCCTCAACACGGCATTAAAAAGGCCCTTAAAATCTGAATCTTAATCACTCCCCAAATTCACGTCTACCATTAGTACTCTGCTAATCATTGAAGGATTATTGCCCTCGCGTATGTTTATCCTTCTCATCTTCTCCTTTTGACCATCTGCCACTCCACCCTACTTCATACCAATCTTTCAAAAGATCCCAATGTAGATTTCCTTAGTCTGAAAGGGCTTCACAGCTCATGCAAGGCTCAGTAAGGAACTCTCCTGCATGACGGGAAGGTGCCCTTCCCTTCCCAAGTGTTTGTCACAAAGTACTGTCTCTGTGGAGAAGCTTTGGTAGAGCGAAGTCGTGATGTCTTCTTCACTGTGGCATACTCAATGCTTCCCAGTGCCTGGATCAATCCATCTTGTTGAACTGAACTGGGCTAAGGCAAGCCAAGATGATAAACTCTGATTCTGGGATTTTAGAATCCAGACTTGTGGAGAAGAAAAAAGTACGTTAAACAAGGTAACGTCTACAGTGGCCCCATCAGAAGCCTTGGGTCCTACCCACATTAGAAGCATCTAGGCGCAGCTCAGAACACACTCGTGATGTTTGCCCTGTCACCTCAACTCAGAGGCATTTTTCCTTCCTCTGAACCACAGTAAACTTATTTTACATGGTGTTCAGCTTCTCCAGGCCATCTCAAGTCATGTCAGGTCATTTGGGAAACTCACTATTCATCATGGATCTCATTTTGTCTGAGGCCATGACTGCTCTGACAACCTGAGTCACTCTGATTGGCCCCCCACCTTCTCAGACAACGTATGCACTTTGTGAGGAATGTAAACTTACTGAGGAGGTCGGACAGTGTCTCTCAATCCTTGCTGCACAGTCAAATTCTGCAGGAAGCTCTAAGCCCCCCTCAGACCAACTGAATTCAAATCCTCATGTATAGGGTCTAGACTTCAGTATTTTCTCAAAAGATCTCAAAGAATTCTGTGAAGGCTGCAACCAATTGAGTTAGATGAAGGATCAGTGAGCTTTTGCTATAAAGGGCCAAAAACTAAATATTTAGGTTTTGTGGACCATATGGTGACTGTCACCACAACTCTATCCTGCTGTTATAGCCTGTGGATAGTCGTAGACAATACATAAACTAATGGGAGTAGCTGCGTTTGGATAAAACTTTATTTACAAAAACACACAGTGGACCAGATTCAGCGCACAAGTCATAGTCTGTCAACCTCTGAACTGGAAAATTCTCCATCTTCTCCTCAGCTAAATTGTTTTATTTCCGATTTTGTTACTGATAATACATACGCCTATTTCATTAAAAAAAATTAATTTTCCAAAAATAAGGCCTACTAAAATTTGACTTTTGGAAAGTGATTCAGAACCATCATGGAGAATGTTCCACTTAGAAATGTATTTATGGTTTATGAAAATATGCTGAATTGTCACAGATTTTTATAGCATCTTTCATTCAAAGGAACTGCACACTTTTTACACTTACCCTAATTATTTATTGAGGAAGAATATTAAAAGAAATATCAGTGTTCTCGCCTTTATGTATTCCAAATGACAACAGTAAAACACAGCTGTTGCTGGGGTGGAGATGGCAATGAAAGCTCAAGCAGAACGGAAACAGCCCATTACCTGCAAAATCATGTCCACACAGTCATCTCAGAAGACTGATTTTAGCAAACCAATGGACTGAGAGCTGCATTGTTGTATTGCAGCCCAGGTTCATAATGTTTTATAATGCAGATGAAGAAAAATATGAAATAATGCTGCAGATGAGGTACACAGACATTCCATTTGCCTGCAAGTTGTTATCGTCTATAAGAAAGGGACTTGAGATTGACGTCTAGGACTGAAATTTAAAATATTACCGGAAAAGATTTGCACAGGTTTCAAAGAGGTTAACCTGAGGTGACCATGATGTGACATAACCACTTTGTGTACTTATTATGGTAACAACCAGCTGCTTCCAGCTTGTGGAAACTGTTCAGTACAGCACAATGAGGTCAGATTGCATCCGATTTCTTTCTGTAAGGACTGGAACGAAAACTACTGCACTGCTATCCATCAGGCCTGAAAGCACTTCCATAGAAGGATTTTGTGAAGACAAGTGAGCGGTGGGCCGCCTTCATAGAAACGACCTTACAACGACATGTGGGTGTGGACTGCAACACCTGAGGGCCCTTACGACAGACGCCTGGGTCTGATCAGATCCGAGAGACTGTCGAGTGATTCCCTGGTGACTGCTGCATGTCAGATCTGAGGATCACAGCTCTAAAGAGAGTACGCTACCAAGCAAGGAAGTCAGTCAACAAACCCGAATCCTAATTCTCCCTCTGTTATTAACCACCTGAGGGAACCTGGACGAGTCACTTCACCTTCTAGGTACCTTACATCTCTGAGATCTTGCGAATTGTACCCTACGATTGTACAGGAAATAAACAGACCTGTATTGGTAGCAAGGATGGGCTGTCGTAGTAAGATCCATGAGCACCTGGTGGGAAAACTGAGACCGAGTGAAAGTTAGCTTGCTTCAGCTATGATTTCTATTTTATTTTTTTAACTGAAGAGGTTAACAAACCATTTCATGTCACCTTTTCTTTCTCTTAGAATAGTGACTATATGTAAACTGGTAAGCGTGGTCTTACAGATACGTAGGCTAGCCTCTGCCAATGCACAACACACAGCCTTCAACCACCTGTAGTCCAGTCACAGCATGAATGCCATTCCAGGAAACACCGATAAAACACTAACTTAAAAGCAATTATAATATACTACTCCTAAAAAATTAATAAATGGTAAAATTTCATGAAATTCATATTCTTCTATCGATATCAAATGATACTTAGCAACCGCCATGGCCACATTCTCGCCTGCAACCTCTCTTCTCCGCAATAACCTGGGTTCTTTATTCGAAGAAGTTACAGTGGCTAACATGACAAGAAATAAATACTTCTTCCTTAAAAGGAGGGCCATATAACATCACCAATAATTTGGTATCTTTCGTCTCTTGTGAGAACATCGGATCTGAGTCCTTACAGTGGGTGACTGCTGCTGCCTTTAAATCCGTTCTTCTGGGAGGGGGCTTCTGTAATTTTAAGAAATATACTCAAACTATTATTTCTCTAGCTGTTAGACTGAGACATTACCCATTTATTATTCCCTAGTACAACTGGAATTCCTAAACTTCCTTCGCACCATCTCTTGATTTTTATTATTGCCACATTTTCGTTGTTGTATTCAGTTCTTTAACCATAATTCTCACTTTTACTTGGCATTAGTTTTGTGTTCAACTGGCTCAACTCTCATCACCAGTCCACTTAGGACTCACCTTCCTAATTCTTACTCTTTTTAATTTTTATTTATTGATCTTCTTGTTCGCAGGGAAGGAGCCGCCCTGAGCTAACACCTGCTGCCTGTCTTCCTCCTTCTCCCTCCCCGGAGCCCACGTGCGCGGTTGTGCACCCTAGTTTCAGCGGTTCCAGTTCTTCCGTGTGGCCGTCCTCACAGCAGGCTGCTGACAGGCGGATGGTCTGGATCCACGACGGGCTGAAGCGGAGAACAGGAACTCTAACCGCCAGGCCGCGGGCCGGCCCCCTAAACCCGTTACTTGGAGTCGCCTCTGGAGCTCCCTGAAGCCTGCCGGGTGCGTTCTTCTAATCCACTGGAACACAGATCCGCCGTGAAGTTTAGAGCCCGGGTGACGGGAAACAACCGGGGAAAGGGAGCCTCGGGCGCTTTGCTGGCCGCGACGCCGCCCGAGGG